>NW_027015346.1:255000-294819 GCF_036934945.1 Oncorhynchus masou masou
CAGTGTTTCAGGTCTCTATGTAGTGGAGGAGGACTAACTGTCCAGTGTTTCAGGTCTCTATGTAGTGGAGGAGGACTAACTGTCCAGTGTTTCAGGTCTCTATGTAGTGGAGGAGGACTAACTGTCCAGTGTTTCAGGTCTCTATGTAGTGGAGGAGGACTAACTGTCCAGTGTTTCAGGTCTCTATGTAGTGGAGGGGACTAACTGTCCAGTGTTTCAGGTCTCTATGTAGTGGAGGGGGACTAACTGTCCAGTGTTTCAGGTCTCTATGTGGAGTGTCCAGTGTTTCAGGAGTGGAGGGGGACTAACTGTCCAGTGTTTCAGGTCTCTATGTAGTGGAGGGGACTAACTGTCCAGTGTTTCAGGTCTCTATGTAGTGGAGGGGGACTAACTGTCCAGTGTTTCAGGTCTCTATGTAGTGGAGGAGGACTAACTGTCCAGTGTTTCAGGTCTCTATGTAGTGGAGGGGACTAACTGTCCAGTGTTTCAGGTCTCTATGTAGTGGAGGAGGACTAACTGTCCAGTGTTTCAGGTCTCTATGTGTGAGGGAGGACTAACTGTCCAGTGTTTCAGGTCTCTATGTAGTGGAGGAGGACTAACTGTCCAGTGTTTCAGGTCTCTATGTAGTGGAGGGGACTAACTGTCCAGTGTTTCAGGTCTCTATGTAGTGGAGGGGGACTAACTGTCCAGTGTTTCAGGTCTCTATGTAGTGGAGGAGGACTAACTGTCCAGTGTTTCAGGTCTCTATGTAGTGGAGGGGACTAACTGTCCAGTGTTTCAGGTCTCTATGTAGTGGAGGAGGACTAACTGTCCAGTGTTTCAGGTCTCTATGTAGTGGAGGGGACTAACTGTCCAGTGTTTCAGGTCTCTATGTAGTGGAGGGGACTAACTGTCCAGTGTTTCAGGTCTCTATGTAGTGGAGGAGGACTAACTGTCCAGTGTTTCAGGTCTCTATGTAGTGGAGGGGGACTAACTGTCCAGTGTTTCAGGTCTCTATGTAGTGGAGGGGGACTAACTGTCCAGTGTTTCAGGTCTCTATGTAGTGGAGGAGGACTAACTGTCCAGTGTTTCAGGTCTCTATGTGTGGAGGAGGACTAACTGTCCAGTGTTTCAGGTCTCTATGTAGTGGAGGAGGACTAACTGGTGTTTCAGGTCTAACTAACTGTCCAGTGTTTCAGGTCTCTATGTAGTGGAGGAGGACTAACTGTCCAGTGTTTCAGGTCTCTATGTAGTGGAGGGGGACTAACTGTCCAGTGTTTCAGGTCTCTATGTAGTGGAGGAGGACTAACTGTCCAGTGTTTCAGGTCTCTATGTAGTGGAGGGGGACTAACTGTCCAGTGTTTCAGGTCTCTATGTAGTGGAGGAGGACTAACTGTCCAGTGTTTCAGGTCTCTATGTAGTGGAGGGGACTAACTGTCCAGTGTTTCAGGTCTCTATGTAGTGGAGGAGGACTAACTGTCCAGTGTTTCAGGTCTCTATGTAGTGGAGGGGACTAACTGTCCAGTGTTTCAGGTCTATGTAGTGGAGGGGACTAACTGTCCAGTGTTTCAGGTCTCTATGTAGTGGAGGGGACTAACTGTCCAGTGTTTCAGGTCTGTCCAGTGTTTCAGGTGTAGTGGAGGAGGACTAACTGTCCAGTGTTTCAGGTCTCTATGTAGTGGAGGAGGACTAACTGTCCAGTGGAGGAGGACTAACTGTCCAGTGTTTCAGGTCTCTATGTAGTGGAGGAGGACTAACTGTCCAGTGTTTCAGGTCTCTATGTAGAGGAGGACTAACTGTCCAGTGTTTCAGGTCTATGTAGTGGAGGGGGACTAACTGTCCAGTGTTTCAGGTCTCTTTGTAGTGGAGGAGGACTAACTGTCCAGTGTTTCAGGTCTCTATGTAGTGGAGGTCTAACTGTCCAGTGTTTCAGGTCTCTATGTAGTGGAGGAGGACTAACTGTCCAGTGTTTCAGGTCTCTATGTAGTGGAGGAGGACTAACTGTCCAGTGTTTCAGGTCTCTATGTAGTGGAGGAGGACTAACTGTCCAGTGTTTCAGGTCTCTATGTAGTGGAGGGGGACTAACTGTCCAGTGTTTCAGGTCTCTATGTAGTGGAGGAGGACTAACTGTCCAGTGTTTCAGGTCTCTATGTAGTGGAGGAGGACTAACTGTCCAGTGTTTCAGGTCTCTAGTAGTGGTCCAGTGTTTCAGGACTAACTGTAACCAGTGTTTCAGGTCTCTATGTAGTGGAGGAGGACTAACTGTCCAGTGTTTCAGGTCTCTATGTAGTGGAGGAGGACTAACTGTCCAGTGTTTCAGGTCTCTATGTAGTGGAGGGGGACTAACTGTCCAGTGTTTCAGGTCTCTATGTAGTGGAGGGGGACTAACTGTCCAGTGTTTCAGGTCTCTATGTAGTGGAGGAGGACTAACTGTCCAGTGTTTCAGGTCTCTATGTAGTGGAGGAGGACTAACTGTCCAGTGTTTCAGGTCTCTATGTAGTGGAGGGGACTAACTGTCCAGTGTTTCAGGTCTCTATGTAGTGGAGGAGGACTAACTGTCCAGTGTTTCAGGTCTCTATGTAGTGGAGGAGGACTAACTGTCCAGTGTTTCAGGTCTATGTAGTGTTTCAGGTCTCTGGAGGGGGACTAACTGTCCAGTGTTTCAGGTCTCTATGTAGTGGAGGAGGACTAACTGTCCAGTGTTTCAGGGACTAACTGTCCAGTGTTTCAGGTCTCTATGTAGTGGAGGAGGACTAACTGTCCAGTGTTTCAGGTCTCTATGTAGTGGAGGGGGACTAACTGTCCAGTGTTTTCAGGTCTCTATGTAGTGGAGGAGGACTAACTGTCCAGTGTTTCAGGTCTCTATGTAGTGGAGGAGGACTAACTGTCCAGTGTTTCAGGTCTCTATGTAGTGGAGGAGGACTAACTGTCCAGTGTTTCAGGTCTATGTGGGAGGGGGACTAACTGTCCAGTGTTTCAGGTCTCTATGTAGTGGAGGGGGACTAACTGTCCAGTGTTTCAGGTCTCTATGTAGTGGAGGAGGACTAACTGTCCAGTGTTTCAGGTCTCTATGTAGTGGAGGGGACTAACTGTCCAGTGTTTCAGGTCTCTATGTAGTGGAGGAGGACTAACTGTCCAGTGTTTCAGGTCTCTATGTAGTGGAGGAGGACTAACTGTCCAGTGTTTCAGGTCTCTATGTAGTGGAGGGGGACTAACTGTCCAGTGTTTCAGGTCTCTAACTGTCCAGTGTTTCAGGTCTCTATGTAGGGAGGAGGACTAACTGTCCAGTGTTTCAGGTCTCTATGTAGTGGAGGAGGACTAACTGTCCAGTGTTTCAGGTCTCTATGTAGTGGAGGGGGACTAACTGTCCAGTGTTTCAGGTCTCTATGTAGTGGAGGGGGACTAACTGTCCAGTGTTTCAGGTCTCTATGTAGTGGAGGAGGACTAACTGTCCAGTGTTTCAGGTCTCTATGTAGTGGAGGGGGACTAACTGTCCAGTGTTTCAGGTCTCTATGTAGTGGAGGGGGACTAACTGTCCAGTGTTTCAGGTCTCTATGTAGTGGAGGGGACTAACTGTCCAGTGTTTCAGGTCTCTATGGTGGAGGACTAACTGTCCAGTGTTTCAGGTCTCTATGTAGTGGAGGAGGACTAACTGTCCAGTGTTTCAGGTCTCTATGTAGTGGAGGAGGACTAACTGTCCAGTGTTTCAGGTCTCTATGTAGTGGAGGGGGACTAACTGTCCAGTGGGTCTCTATGTAGTGGAGGGGACTAACTGTCCAGTGTTTCAGGTCTCTATGTAGTGGAGGAGGACTAACTGTCCAGTGTTTCAGGTCTCTATGTAGTGGAGGAGGACTAACTGTCCAGTGTTTCAGGTCTCTATGTAGTGGAGGGGGACTAACTGTCCAGTGTTTCAGGTCTCTATGTAGTGGAGGGGGACTAACTGTCCAGTGTTTCAGGTCTCTATGTAGTGGAGGAGGACTAACTGTCCAGTGTTTCAGGTCTCTATGTAGTGGAGGGGACTAACTGTCCAGTGTTTCAGGTCTCTAGTAGTGGAGGAGGACTAACTGTCCAGTGTTTCAGGTCTCTATGTAGAGGAGGACTAACTGTCCAGTGTTTCAGGTCTCTATGTAGTGGAGGACTAACTGGTGTTTCACTAAGGGGGACTAACTGTCCAGTGTTTCAGGTCTCTATGTAGTGGAGGAGGACTAACTGTCCAGTGTTTCAGGTCTCTATGTAGTGGAGGAGGACTAACTGTCCAGTGTTTCAGGTCTCTATGTAGTGGAGGGGGACTAACTGTCCAGTGTTTCAGGTCTCTATGTAGTGGAGGAGGACTAACTGTCCAGTGTTTCAGGTCTCTATGTAGTGGAGGGGGACTAACTGTCCAGTGTTTCAGGTCTCTATGTGGAGTGGGTCTCTAGGTGGAGGGGGACTAACTGTCCAGTGTTTCAGGTCTCTATGTAGTGGAGGAGGACTAACTGTCCAGTGTTTCAGGTCTCTATGTAGTGGAGGAGGACTAACTGTCCAGTGTTTCAGGTCTCTATGTAGTGGAGGAGGACTAACTGTCCAGTGTTTCAGGTCTCTATGTAGTGGAGGGGGACTAACTGTCCAGTGTTTCAGGTTTCTCTCTATGTAGTGGAGGAGGACTAACTGTCCAGTGTTTCAGGTCTCTATGTAGTGGAGGAGGACTAACTGTCCAGTGTTTCAGGTCTCTATGTAGTGGAGGAGGACTAACTGTCCAGTGTTTCAGGTCTCTATGTAGTGGAGGAGGACTAACTGTCCAGTGTTTCAGGTCTCTATGTAGTGGAGGGGACTAACTGTCCAGTGTTTCAGGTCTCTATGTAGTGGAGGGGACTAACTGTCCAGTGTTTCAGGTCTCTATGTAGTGGAGGGGACTAACTGTCCAGTGTTTCAGGTCTCTATGTAGTGGAGGGGACTAACTGTCCAGTGTTTCAGGTCTCTATGTGTGGAGGGGACTAACTGTCCAGTGTTTCAGGTCTCTATGTAGTGGAGGGGACTAACTGTCCAGTGTTTCAGGTCTCTATGTAGTGGAGGAGACTAACTGTCCAGTGTTTCAGGTCTCTATGTAGTGGAGGGGGACTAACTGTCCAGTGTTTCAGGTCTCTATGTAGTGGAGGGGGACTAACTGTCCAGTGTTTCAGGTCTCTAACTGTCCAGTGGAGGAGGACTAACTGTCCAGTGTTTCAGGTCTCTATGTAGTGGAGGAGGACTAACTGTCCAGTGTTTCAGGTCTAGGTCTCCAGTGTTTCAGGTCTCTATGTAGTGGAGGAGGACTAACTGTCCAGTGTTTCAGGTCTCTATGTAGTGGAGGGGGACTAACTGTCCAGTGTTTCAGGTCTCTATGTAGTGGAGGAGGACTAACTGTCCAGTGTTTCAGGTCTCTATGTAGTGGAGGGGGACTAACTGTCCAGTGTTTCAGGTCTCTATGTAGTGGAGGGGACTAACTGTCCAGTGTTTCAGGTCTCTATGTAGTGGAGGACTAACTGTCCAGTGTTTCAGGTCTCTATGTAGTGGAGGGGACTAACTGTCCAGTGTTTAACTGTCCAGTGTTTCAGGTCTCTATGTAGTGGAGGGGGACTAACTGTCCAGTGTTTCAGGTCTCTATGTAGTGGAGGGGGACTAACTGTCCAGTGTTTCAGGTCTCTAGTGTAACTGTCAGTGTTTCAGGTCTCTATGTAGTGGAGGGGACTAACTGTCCAGTGTTTCAGGTCTCTATGTAGTGGAGGGGGACTAACTGTTTCCAGTGTTTGTCAGTGTTTCAGGTCTCTATGTAGTGGAGGGGGACTAACTGTCCAGTGTTTCAGGTCTCTATGTAGTGGAGGAGGACTAACTGTCCAGTGTTTCAGGTCTCTATGTAGTGGAGGAGGACTAACTGTCCAGTGTTTCAGGTCTCTATGTAGTGGAGGAGGACTAACTGTCCAGTGTTTCAGGTCTCTATGTAGTGGAGGAGGACTAACTGTCCAGTGTTTCAGGTCTCTATGTAGTGGAGGAGGACTAACTGTCCAGTGTTTCAGGTCTCTATGTAGTGGAGGAGGACTAACTGTCCAGTGTTTCAGGTCTCTATGTAGTGGAGGAGGACTAACTGTCCAGTGTTTCAGGTCTAACTGTCCAGTGTTTCAGGTCTCTATGGAGGGGGACTAACTGTCCAGTGTTTCAGGTCTCTATGTAGTGGAGGAGGACTAACTGTCCAGTGTTTCAGGTCTCTATGTAGTGGAGGGAGGACTAACTGTCCAGTGTTTCAGGTCTCTATGTAGTGGAGGAGGACTAACTGTCCAGTGTTTCAGGTCTCTATGTAGTGGAGGAGGACTAACTGTCCAGTGTTTCAGGTCTCTATGTAGTGGAGGAGGACTAACTGTCCAGTGTTTCAGGTCTCTATGTAGTGGAGGAGGACTAACTGTCCAGTGTTTCAGGTCTCTATGTAGTGGAGGAGGACTAACTGTCCAGTGTTTCAGGTCTCTATGTAGTGGAGGGGACTAACTGTCCAGTGTTTCAGGTCTCTATGTAGTGGAGGAGGACTAACTGTCCAGTGTTTCAGGTCTCTATGTAGTGGAGGGGGACTAACTGTCCAGTGTTTCAGGTCTATGTAGTGGAGGGGGACTAACTGTCCAGTGTTTCAGGTCTCTAACTGTCCAGTGTTTCAGGTCTATGGAGGGGGGACTAACTGTCCAGTGTTTCAGGTCTCTATGTAGTGGAGGGGGACTAACTGTCCAGTGTTTCAGGTCTCTATGTAGTGGAGGAGGACTAACTGTCCAGTGTTTCAGGTCTCTATGTAGTGGAGGAGGACTAACTGTCCAGTGTTTCAGGTCTCTATGTAGTGGAGGAGGACTAACTGTCCAGTGTTTCAGGTCTCTATGTAGTGGAGGAGGACTAACTGTCCAGTGTTTCAGGTCTCTATGTAGTGGAGGAGGACTAACTGTCCAGTGTTTCAGGTCTCTATGTAGTGGAGGAGGACTAACTGTCCAGTGTTTCAGGTCTCTATGTAGTGGAGGAGGACTAACTGTCCAGTGTTTCAGGTCTCTATGTAGTGAGGGGGACTAACTGTCCAGTGTTTCAGGTCTCTATGTAGTGGAGGAGGACTAACTGTCCAGTGTTTCAGGTCTCTATGTAGTGGAGGGGGACTAACTGTCCAGTGTTTCAGGTCTCTATGTCCAGTGTTTCAGGTCTCTGGACTAACTGTCCAGTGTTTCAGGTCTCTAGTGGAGGAGGACTAACTGTCCAGTGTTTCAGGTCTATGTGTGGAGGAGGACTAACTGTCCAGTGTTTCAGGTCTCTATGTAGTGGAGGAGGACTAACTGTCCAGTGTTTCAGGTCTCTATGTAGTGGAGGAGGACTAACTGTCCAGTGTTTCAGGTCTATGTGTGGAGGAGGACTAACTGTCCAGTGTTTCAGGTCTCTATGTAGTGGAGGAGGACTAACTGTCCAGTGTTTCAGGTCTCTATGTAGTGGAGGAGGACTAACTGTCCAGTGTTTCAGGTCTCTATGTAGTGGAGGAGGACTAACTGTCCAGTGTTTCAGGTCTCTATGTAGTGGAGGAGGACTAACTGTCCAGTGTTTCAGGTCTCTAACTGTCCAGTGTTTCAGGTCTCTAGTGGAGGACTAACTGTCCAGTGTTTCAGGTCTCTATGTAGTGGAGGGGACTAACTGTCCAGTGTTTCAGGTCTCTATGTAGTGGAGGAGGACTAACTGTCCAGTGTTTCAGGTCTCTATGTAGTGGAGGGGGACTAACTGTCCAGTGTTTCAGGTCTCTATGTAGTGGAGGGGGACTAACTGTCCAGTGTTTCAGGTCTCTATGTAGTGGAGGAGGACTAACTGTCCAGTGTTTCAGGTCTCTAACTGTCAGTGTTTCAGGTCTCTAGTGAGGACTAACTGTCCAGTGTTTCAGGTCTCTGTGGAGGAGGACTAACTGTCCAGTGTTTCAGGTCTCTAGGGAGGGAGGACTAACTGTCCAGTGTTTCAGGTCTCTATGTAGTGGAGGAGGACTAACTGTCCAGTGTTTCAGAGGTGGAGGACTAACTGTCCAGTGTTTCAGGTCTCTATGTAGTGGAGGAGGACTAACTGTCCAGTGTTTCAGGTCTCTATGTCTATGTAGTGGAGGGGGACTAACTGTCCAGTGTTTCAGGTCTCTATGTAGTGGAGGAGGACTAACTGTCCAGTGTTTCAGGTCTCTATGTAGTGGAGGGGGACTAACTGTCCAGTGTTTCAGGTCTCTATGTAGGGAGGAGGACTAACTGTCCAGTGTTTCAGGTCTAGTGGGAGGGGGACTAACTGTCCAGTGTTTCAGGTCTGTAGTGGAGGAGGACTAACTGTCCAGTGTTTCAGGAGTAGTGGAGGGGGACTAACTGTCCAGTGTTTCAGGTCTCTATGTAGTGGAGGAGGACTAACTGTCCAGTGTTTCAGGTCTCTAACTGTCCAGTGTTTCAGGTCTCTATGGTGGAGGAGGACTAACTGTCCAGTGTTTCAGGTCTCTATGTAGTGGAGGAGGACTAACTGTCCAGTGTTTCAGGTCTCTATGTAGTGGAGGAAGACTAACTGTCCAGTGTTTCAGGTCTCTATGTAGTGGAGGGGGACTAACTGTCCAGTGTTTCAGGTCTCTATGTAGTGGAGGGGGACTAACTGTCCAGTGTTTCAGGTCTAGTGGAGGGGGACTATGTCCAGTGTTTCAGGTCTCTATGTAGTGGAGGGGACTAACTGTCCAGTGTTTCAGGTCTCTATGTAGTGGAGGAGGACTAACTGTCCAGTGTTTCAGGTCTCTATGTAGTGGAGGGGGACTAACTGTCCAGTGTTTCCAGGTCTCTATGTTAACTGTCCAGTGTTTCAGGTCTATGTAGTGGAGGAGGACTAACTGTCCAGTGTTTCAGGTCTAGTGGAGGGGGACTAACTGTCCAGTGTTTCAGGTCTCTATGTGAGGGGGACTAACTGTCCAGTGTTTCAGGTCTCTATGTAGTGGAGGAGGACTAACTGTCCAGTGTTTCAGGTCTCTAACTGTCCAGTGTTTCAGGTCTAGGGGAGGACTAACTGTCCAGTGTTTCAGGTCTCTATGTAGTGGAGGGGGACTAACTGTCCAGTGTTTCAGGTCTCTATGTAGTGGAGGGGGACTAACTGTCCAGTGTTTCAGGTCTCTATGTAGTGGAGGGGACTAACTGTCCAGTGTTTCAGGTCTCTATGTAGTGGAGGACTAACTGTCCAGTGTTTCACTAACTGTCCAGTGTTTCAGGTCTCTATGTAGTGGAGGGGACTAACTGTCCAGTGTTTCAGGTCTCTAACTAACTGTCCAGTGTTTCAGGTCTCTATGTAGTGGAGGGGGGACTAACTGTCCAGTGTTTCGTCTCTATGTAGTGGAGGGGGACTAACTGTCCAGTGTTTCAGGTCTCTATGTAGTGGAGGGGGACTAACTGTCCAGTGTTTCAGGTCTCTATGTAGTGGGGGACTAACTGTCCAGTGTTTCAGGTCTCTACTAACTGTCCAGTGTTTCAGGTCTCTATGTAGTGGAGGTCCAGTGTTTCAGACTAACTGTCCAGTGTTTCAGGTCTCTATGTAGTGGAGGGGGACTAACTGTCCAGTGTTTCAGGTCTCTATGTAGTGGAGGGGGACTAACTGTCCAGTGTTTCAGGTCTCTATGTAGTGGAGGGGGACTAACTGTCCAGTGTTTCAGGTCTCTATGTAGTGGAGGGGGACTAACTGTCCAGTGTTTCAGGTCTCTATGTAGTGGAGGGGACTAACTGTCCAGTGTTTCAGGTCTCTATGTAGTGGAGGAGGACTAACTGTCCAGTGTTTCAGGTCTCTATGTAGTGGAGGGGACTAACTGTCCAGTGTTTCAGGTCTCTATGTAGTGGAGGAGGACTAACTGTCCAGTGTTTCAGGTCTCTATGTAGTGGAGGAGGACTAACTGTCCAGTGTTTCAGGTCTCTATGTAGTGGAGGAGGACTAACTGTCCAGTGTTTCAGGTCTCTATGTAGTGGAGGGGGACTAACTGTCCAGTGTTTCAGGTCTCTAACTGTCCAGTGGAGGGGGACTAACTGTCCAGTGTTTCAGGTCTCTATGTAGTGGAGGGGGACTAACTGTCCAGTGTTTCAGGTATTTTGGGGAGGAGTTAACAGAACAACAACATTATTAGGGGAGGAGTTAACAGAACAACAACATTATTTGGGGAGGAGTTAACAGAACAACAACGTCATTAGGGGAGGAGTTAACAGAACAACAAAGTTATTGGGGGAGGAGTTAACAGAACAACAACGTCATTAGGGGAGGAGTTAACAGAACAACAACGTCATTAGGGGAGGAGTTAACAGAACAACAACGTCATTAGGGGAGGAGTTAACAGAACAACAACGTCATTAGGGGAGGAGTTAACAGAACAACAAAGTTATTGGGGGAGGAGTTAACAGAACAACAAAGTTATTGGGGGAGGAGCTTTTAAAAGGGAGTTTTGGATATTTACCCTTTTTAGTATGAGCTTGAAGATCTAAGTTACTCAGTAATATACATGGGTGTGTGTGTGTGTGTGTCTGTGTCCATGTGTGTGTGTCTGTGTGTGTTTTAGGGGTGTGTTTTATGTGTGTGTGTGTGTGTGTGTGTGTGTGTGTCGCCTGGCGGCTGTCCAGGAGACTGGTGGCCAACACTGTTTGCTTTCATGGCCAGAGTTTCCAGCTCAGCACCCAAAGGAATGCCGGACACACACACACACATGAGGGAGTGCATACGTGTGTGTGTGTGTATGTGTGGAGTGGACTAACTGTCCAGTGTTTGGTCTCTGTGTGTGGAGTAACTGTGTGTGTCAGGTCTCTATGTAGTGGAAGGGACTAACTGTCCAGTGTGGTCTCTATGTGTGTGTAACTGTGTGTTTCAGTCTCTATGTAGTGGACGGAGGAAAACTGTTGTGTGTGTGGATGGACAGATGGTAGAAGACAGCTGGTTCAGAGTAACATGTGTGTGTGACCAGCCTCTGGCTGTAGGTGAAGGACGGAAGGAAAACATTGACTGAGGGAGGAAACATATTGGAGGAGGACTGTCTCAACCTGCCAGGAGCTGGGCTGACAGAGACATCTTGAAGACGTTCAGAGAGGAGGGAGGGAACAGGGAGGGAGGGAGGGAGGGAGCTGGGCTGACTAGAGACATCTTGAAGACGTTCAGAGAGAAGGGAGGAGGGAGGGGAGCTGGGCTGACTAGAGACATCTAGAAGACGTTCAGAGAGGAGGGAGGGAGGGGTGGAGCTGGACTGACTAGAGACATCTTGAAGACGTTCAGAGAGGAGCGAGTGAGGGAGGGAGGGAGGGAGGGGAGCTGGGCTGACTAGAGACATCTTGAAGACGTTCAGAGAGGAGGAGGGAGGGAGGGAGGGGGAGGGAGGGGAGCTGGGCTGACGAGAGACATCTTGAAGACGTTCAGAGAGAAGGGAGGGAGGGAGGGGAGCTGGGCTGACTAGAGACATCTTGAAGACGTTCAGAGAGGAGGGAGGGAGGGAGGGAGGGAGCTGGGCTGACTAGAGACATCTTGAAGACGTTCAGAGAGGAGGGTGAGGGAGGGGAGGGAGGGAGGGGAGCTGGGCTGACTAGAGACATCTTGAAGACGTTCAGAGAGGGAGTGAGGGAGGGAGGGAGGGGGGAGCTGGGCTGACTAGAGACATCTTGAAGACGTTCAGAGAGGGAGGGAGGGAGGGAGGGAGGGAGGAGGGAAGGGTTCAGAGGAGGGAGGGAGGGAGGGAGGGAGGGGGAGGGGAGCTGGGCTGACTAGAGACATCTTGAAGACGTTCAGAGAGGAGGGAGGGAGGGAGGGGGGAGCTGGGCTGACTAGAGACATCTAGAAGACGTTCAGAGAGGAGGGAGGGAGGGAGGGAGGGAGGGAGGGAGGGGAGCTGGGCTGACTAGAGACATCTTGAAGACGTTCAGAGAGGAGGGAGGGAGGGAGGGGAGCTGGGCTGACTAGAGACATCTAGAAGACGTTCAGAGAGGAGGAGGGAGGGAGGGAGGGGAGCTGGGCTAACTAGAGACATCTAGAAGACGTTCAGAGAGGAGGGAGGAGGGAGGGGGGGAGCTGGGCTGACTAGAGACATCTTGAAGACGTTCAGAGAGGAGGGAGGGAGGGAGGGAGGGAATCTTGAAGGGAGGGAGGGAGGGAGGGGGGAGCTGGGCTGACTAGAGACATCTTGAAGACGTTCAGAGAGGAGGGAGGGAGGGAGGGAGGGGAGCTGGGCTCACTAGAGACATCTTGGGGTTCAGGAGGGGGAGGGAGGGAGGGAGGGAGGGAGGGAGAGAGGAGGGAGGGAGGGAGGGAGGGAGGGAGGGAGGGAGGGGAGGGAGGGAGGGAGGGAGGGAGGGAGGGAGGGAGGGAGGGAGGGAGGGAGGGAGGGAGGGGAGCTGGGCTGATTGGAGACATCTTGAAGATGTTTAGAGAGGCGGGAGGAGAGAGAGATAAATTAAACTTTCTTTGATTCTGCCAAAAAAAATCCTTTACTATAACTATAACTCCTTTACGATAACTATATCTCCTTTACTATAACCCTTTTACTATAACTCCTTTACTATAACCCCTTTACTATAACTCCTTTACTATAACTCCTTTACTATAACTCCTTTACTATAACCCCTTTACTATAACTCCTTTACTATAACCCCTTTACTATAACTCCTTTACTATAACCCCTTTACTATATCTCCTTTACTATAACTCCTTTACTATAACTCCTTTACTATAACTCCTTTACTATAACTCCTTTACTATAACCCCTTTACTATAACCCCTTTACTATAACTATAACTCCTTTACTATAACTCCTTTACTATAACTATAACTCCTTTACTATAACTCCTTTACTATACTACCCCTTTACTATAACTATTACTCCTTTACTATAACTCCTTTACTATAACCCCTTTACTATAACTCCCTTTACTATAACTCCTTTACTATAACCCCTTTACTATAACTATAACTCCTTTACTATAACCCCTTTACTATAACCCCTTTACTATATCTCCTTTAATATAACCCTTTTACTATAACTCCTTTACTATAACTCCTTTAGTATAACCCCTTTACTATAACTATAACTCCTTTACTATAACCCCTTTACTATAACTATAACTCCTTTACTATAACTATAACTCCTTTACTATAACTATAACCCCTTTACTATAACCCCTTTACTATAACTCCTTTACTATAACTCCTTTTCTATAACCCCTTTACTATAACCCCTTTACTATAACCCCTTTACTATAACTTTACTATAACCCTTTACTATAACTCCTTTACTATAACTCCTTTACTATAACTATAACTCCTTTACTATAACTCCTTTACTATAACTCCTTTACTATAACTCCTTTACTATAACCCCTTTACTATAACCCCTTTACTATAACTCCTTTACTATAACTCCTTTACTATAACTATAACTCCTTTACTATAACTCCTTTACTATAACTCCTTTACTATAACCCCTTTACTATAACTATAACTCCTTTACTATAACCCCTTTACTATAACTATAACTCCTTTACTATAACTATAACTCCTTTACTATAACCCCTTTACTATAACTATAACTCCTTTACTATAACTATAACCCCTTTACTATAACTATAACCCCTTTACTATAACTATAACTCCTTTACTATAACTATAACTCCTTTACTATAACTCCTTTACTATAACTATAACTCCTTTACTATAACTATAACTCCTTTACTATAACTCCTTTACTATAACTCCTTTACTATAACCCCTTTACTATAACCCCTTTACTATAACTATAACCCCTTTACTATAACTCCTTTACTATAACTCCTTTACTATAACTCCTTTACTATAACCCCTTTACTATAACTATAACTCCTTTACTATAACTATAACTCCTTTACTATAACTCCTTTACTATAACTCCTTTACTATAACTATAACTCCTTTACTATAACTATAACTCCTTTACTATAACCCCTTTACTATAACTATAACTCCTTTACTATAACTCCTTTACTATAACTCCTTTACTATAACTATAACCCCTTTACTATAACTATAACCCTTTACTATAACTATAACTCCTTTACTATAACCCCTTTACTATAACTCCTTTACTATAACCCCTTTACTATAACTATAACTCCTTTACTATAACTATAACTCCTTTACTATAACTATAACTCCTTTACTATAACTCCTTTACTATAACTATAACTCCTTTACTATAACTCCTTTACTATAACTCCTTTACTATAACCCCTTTACTATAACCCCTTTACTATAACTATAACTCCTTTACTATAACTATAACCTCTTTACTATAACTCCTTTACTATAACTATTAACTCCTTTACTATAACTATTTACTATAACTCCTTTACTATAACTATAACCCCTTTACTATAACTATAACTCCTTTACTATAACCCCTTTACTATAACTATAACTCCTTTACTATAACTCCTTTACTATAACTCCTTTACTATAACTCCTTTACTATAACTCCTTTACTATAACCCCTTTACTATAACTATAACCCCTTTACTATAACTATAACTCCTTTACTATAACTCCTTTATAACTATAACTCCTTTACTATAACTCCTTTACTATAACTCCTTTACTATAACCCCTTTACTATAACTCCTTTACTATAACCCCTTTACTATAACTCCTTTACTATAACTCCTTTAGTATAACTATAACTCATTTACTATAACTATAACCCCTTTACTATAACTTTAACTCCTTTACTATAACCCCTTTACTATAACTATAACTCCTTTACTATAACTCCTTTACTATAACTCCTTTACTATAACCCCTTTACTATAACTCCTTTACTATAACCCCTTTACTATAACTATAACCCCTTTACTATAACTATAACCCTTTACTATAACCCCTTTACTATAACTCCTTTACTATAACCCCTTTACTATAACTCCTTTACTATAACTCCTTTACTATAACTCCTTTACTATAACTCCTTTACTATAACTCCTTTACTATAACCCCTTTACTATAACTCCTTTACTATAACTCCTTTACTATAACCCCTTTACTATAACTATAACTCCTTTACTATAACTCCTTTACTATAACTATAACTCCTTTACTATAACTATAACTCCTTTTACTATAACTCCTTTACTATAACCTTTACTATAACTATAACTCCTTTACTATAACTCCCTTTACTATAACCCCTTTACTATAACTATAACTCCTTTACTATAACTCCTTTACTATAACTTTTTACTATAACTCCTTTACTATAACTACAACCCTTTACTATAACTATAACCCTTTACTATAACTCCTTTACTATAACTCCTTTACTATAACTCCTTTACTATAACTTTACTAACCCCTTTACTATAACTCCTTTACTATAACTCCTTTACTATAACTCCTTTACTATAACTCCTTTACTATAACTCCTTTACTATAACTATAACTCCTTTACTATAACCCCTTTACTATAACTATAACTCCTTTACTATAACCCCTTTACTATAACTATAACTCCTTTACTATAACTATAACTCCTTTACTATAACTATAACCCCTTTACTATAACCCCTTTACTATAACCCCTTTACTATAACTCCTTTACTATAACTCCTTTACTATAACTCCTTTACTATAACTCCTTTACTATAACCCCTTTAACTATAACTCCTTTACTATAACTTTAACTCCTTTACTATAACTATAACCCTTTACTATAACTCCTTTACTATAACTATAACTCCTTTACTATAACTATAACCCCTTTACTATAACCCCTTTACTATAACCCCTTTACTATAACTATAACTCCTTTACTATAACTCCTTTACTATAACTATAACCCTTTACTATAACTATAACCCTTTACTATAACTCCTTTACTATAACTCCTTTACTATAACTATAAACTCCTTTACTATAACTATAACTCCTTTACTATAACTCCTTTACTATAACTATAACTCCTTTACTATAACTATAACCCTTTACTATAACTCCTTTACTATAACTAACTATAACCCCCTTTACTATAACTATAACCCCTTTACTATAACCCCTTTACTATAACTATAACCCCTTTACTATAACTATAACTCCTTTACTATAACTCCTTTACTATAACTCCTTTATAAACCCCTTTACTATAACTATAACTCCTTTACTATAACTATAACTCCTTTACTATAACCCTTTACTATAACTATAACTCCTTTACTATAACTATAACTCCTTTACTATAACTCCTTTACTATAACTCCCTTTACTATAACTATAATAACTATAACCCCCTTTATAACTATAACTCCTTTACTATAACCCCTTTACTATAACTATAACTCCTTTACTATAACTCCTTTACTATAACTCCTTTACTATAACTATAACCCCTTTACTATAACTATAACTCCTTTACTATAACCCCTTTACTATAACTCCTTTACTATAACCCCTTTATTATAACTCCTTTACTATAACTCATTTACTATAACTCCTTTACTATAACCCCTTTACTATAACTATAACTCCTTTACTATAACTATAACTCCTTTACTATAACTCCTTTACTATAACCCCTTTACTATAACTATAACTCCTTTACTATAACTCCTTTACTATAACTATTAACTTTTTACTCTCTTTACTATAACTTTACTATAACTCCTTTACTATAACTCCTTTACTATAACTATAACTCCTTTACTATAACTCCTTTACTATAACTTCTTTACTATAACCCCTTTACTATAACGATAACCCCTTTACTATAACTATAACCCCTTTACTATAACTCCTTTACTGTAACTCCTTTACTATAACTCCTTTACTATAACCCCTTTACTATAACTCCTTTACTATAACTCCTTTACTATAACCCCTTTACTATAACTATAACCTTTACTATAACCCCTTTACTATAACTCCTTTACTATTAACTCCTTTACTATAACACATTTACTATAACTCCTTTACTATAACTATAACCCCTTTACTATAACTCCTTTACTATAACCCCTTTACTATAACTATAACTCCTTTACTATAACTATAACTCCTTTACTATAACTTTAACTCCTTTACTATAACTCCTTTACTATAACTCCTTTACTATAACTCCTTTACTATAACCCCTTTACTATAACCCCTTTACTATAACCCCTTTACTATAACCCCTTTACTATAACTCCTTTACTATAACTCCTTTACTATAACTATAACTCCTTTACTATAACTATAACCCCTTTACTATAACTCCTTTACTATAACTCCTTTACTATAACTATAACTCCTTTACTATAACTATAACTCCTTTACTATAACTATAACTCCTTTACTATAACTATAACTCCTTTACTATAACCCTTTACTATAACTATAACTCCTTTACTATAACTATAACCCCTTTACTATAACTATAACCCCTTTACTATAACTATAACCCCTTTACTATAACTATAACCCTTTACTATAACTATAACTTTTACTATAACTATAACTCCTTTACTATAACTATAACCCTTTACTATAACTATAACTATAACCCCTTTACTATAACTATAACTCCTTTACTATAACTATAACTCCTTTACTATAACCCCTTTACTATAACCCCTTTACTATAACTATAACTCCTTTACTATAACCCCTTTACTATAACTCCTTTACTATAACTCCTTTACTATAACTATAACTCCTTTACTATAACTATAACTCCTTTACTATAACTCCTTTACTATAACTCCTTTACTATAACTATAACCCCTTTGCTATAACTATAACTCCTTTACTATAACCCCTTTACTATAACTATAACTCCTTTACTATAACTCCTTTACTATAACTATAACTCCTTTACTATAACTTTAACTCCTTTACTATAACCCCTTTACTATAACTCCTTTACTATAACCCCTTTACTATAACTCCTTTACTATAACTCCTTTACTATAACTCCTTTACTATAACCCCTTTACTATAACTATAACTCCTTTACTATAACTATAACTCCTTTACTATAACTCCTTTACTATAACCCCTTTACTATAACTATAACTCCTTTACTATAACTATAACTCCTTTACTATAACTATAACTCCTTTACTATAACCCCTTTACTATAACTCCTTTACTATAACCCCTTTACTATAACTATAACTATTTACTATAACCCCTTTACTATAACTCCTTTACTATAACTCCCTTTACTATAACCCCTTTACTATAACTCCTTTACTATAACTCCTTTACTATAACTCCTTTACTATAACTCCTTTACTATAACTCCTTTACTATAACACCTTTACTATAACTATAACCCCTTTACTATAACTCCTTTACTATAACCCCTTTACTATAACTATAACCCCTTTACTATAACTCCTTTACTATAACTCATTTACTATAACCCCTTTACTATAACCCCTTTACTATAACTCCTTTACTATAACTCCTTTAACTATAACTCCTTTACTATAACTATAACTCCTTTACTATAACCCTTTAACTTAACTATAACTCCTTTACTATAACTATAACCCTTTACTATAACTCCTTTTACCCCTTTACTATAACTTTACTATAACCCCCTTTACTATAACTCCTTTACTATAACTCCTTTACTATAACTATAACTCCTTTACTATAACTCCTTTACTATAACTCCTTTACTATAACTATAACTCCTTTACTATAACTCCTTTACTATAACTATAACCCTTTACTATAACTCCTTTACTATAACTCCTTTACTATAACTCCTTTACTATAACCCCTTTACTATAACTCCTTTACTATAACTATAACCCCTTTACTGTAACTCCTTTACTGCAACTTCTTTACTATAACCCCTTTACTATAACGACAACCCCTTTACTATAACTATAACCCCTTTACTATAACTCCTTTACTATAACTATAACTCCTTTACTATAACTCCTTTACTATAACTCCTTTACTATAACCCCTTTACTATAACCCCTTTACTATAACTATAACCCCTTTACTATAACTCCTTTACTATAACACATTTACTATAACTCCTTTACTATAACTATAACCCCTTTACTATAACTCCTTTACTATAACCCCTTTACTATAACTCCTTTACTATAACCCCTTTACTATAACTCCTTTACTATAACTCCTTTACTATAACTATAACTCCTTTACTATAACTATAACCCCTTTACTATAACTCCTTTACTATAACTCCTTTACTATAACTCCTTTACTATAACTATAACTCCTTTACTATAACTCCTTTACTATAACCCCTTTACTATAACTCCTTTACTATAACTCCTTTACTATAACTCCTTTACTATAACTCCTTTACTATAACCCCTTTACTATAACTATAACCCCTTTACTATAACTCCTTTACTATAACCCCTTTACTATAACTCCTTTACTATAACCCCTTTACTATAACTCCTTTACTATAACCCCTTTACTATAACTCCTTTACTATAACTCCTTTACTATAACTCCTTTACTATAACTCCTTTACTATAACTCCTTTACTATAACTATAACTCCTTTACTATAACTCCTTTACTATAACCCCTTTACTATAACTCCTTTACTATAACCCTTTACTATAACTCCTTTACTATAACTCCTTTAACTATAACTCCTTTACTATAACTCCTTTACTATAACTCCTTTACTATAACCCCTTTACTATAACTATAACTCCTTTACTATAACTATAACTCCTTTACTATAACTATAACTCCTTTACTATAACCCTTTACTATAACTATAACTCCTTTACTATAACTCCTTTACTATAACACTATAACCCTTTACTATAACTTTACTATAACTCCTTTACTATAACCCCTTTACTATAACTATAACCCCTTTACTATAACTCCTTTACTATAACTCCTTTACTATAACTATAACTCCTTTACTATAACCCCTTTACTATAACCCCTTTACTATAACTCCTTTACTATAACTCCTTTACTATAACCCCTTTACTATAACTCCTTTACTATAACTAAACCCCTTTACTATAACTCCTTTACTATAACCCCTTTAACTATAACATCTTTACTATAACCCCTTTACTATAACTCCTTTACTATAACCCCTTTACTATAACTATAACCCCTTTACTATAACTCCTTTACTATAACTATAACTCCTTTACTATAACTATAACTCCTTTACTATATCTATAACTCCTTTACTATAACCACTTTACTATAACTATAACTCCTTTACTATAACTCCTTTACTATAACCCCTTTACTATAACCCCTTATAACTATTTACTAACTTTACTATAACTCCCTTTACTATAACCCCTTTACTATAACTATAACCCCTTTACTATAACTCCTTTACTATAACTCCTTTACTATAACTATAACTCCTTTACTATAACTCCTTTACTATAACTCCTTTACTATAACTATAACTCCTTTACTATTACCCCTTTACTATAACTCCTTTACTATAACCCCTTTACTATAACTATAACCTTTATAACCCCTTTACTATAACTCCTTTACTATAACTCCTTTACTATAACTATAACTCCTTTACTATAACCCCTTTACTATAACTCCTTTACTATAACCCCTTTACTATAACTATAACCCCTTTACTATAACATCTTTACTACAACCCCTTTACTATAACTCCTTTACTATAACTCCTTTACTATAACCCCTTTACTATAACCCCTTTACTATAACTCCTTTACTATAACTCCTTTACTATAACTCCTTTACTATAACTCCTTTACTATAACTATAACTCCTTTACTATAAATCCTTTACTATAACCCCTTTACTATAACTCCTTTACTATAACTTAAATTTACTATAACTATAACCCCTTTACTATAACTCCTTTACTATAACTACAACTTAACATTTACTATAACCCCTTTACTATAACCTTTACTATAACTCCTTTACTATAACAGCCCTTTACTATAACATCTAAATTTACTATAACTTAACCTTTACTATAACTATAACCCCTTTACTATAACCCTTTACTATAACTCCTTTACTATAACTATAACCCCTTTACTATAACCCCTTTACTATAACTATAACTCCTTTACTATAACTTTACTATACCCCTTTACTATAACTCCTTTACTATAACTCCTTTACTATAACTATAACTCCTTTACTATAACTATAACCTTTACTATAACCCTTTACTATAACTATAACTATTTACTATAACTATAACCCCTAACTATAACCCTTTACTATAACTGTAACCCCTTTACTATAACTCCTTTACTATAACTATAACTTTTACTATAACTATAACTATAACCCTTTACTATAACTATAACTCCTTTACTATAACTCCTTTACTATAACCCCTTTACTATAACTCCTTTACTATAACTCCTTTACTAAACCCCTTTACTATAACTATAACTCCTTTACTATAACTATAACTTTTACTATAACCCCTTTACTATAACCCCTTTACTTAACTATAACTCCTTTACTATAACTATAACCCTTTACTATAACTATAACTCCTTTACTATAACCCCTTTACTATACCCCTTTACTATAACTCCTTTACTATAACTATAACTCCTTTACTATAACTCCTTTACTATAACCCCTTTACTATAACTATATAACCCTTTACTATAACTATAACCCTTTACTATAACTCCTTTACTATAACTCCTTTACTATAACTATAACTCCTTTACTATAACTCCTTTACTATAACCCCTTTACTATAACCCCTTTACTATAACTCCTTTACTATAACTCCTTTACTATAACCCCTTTACTATAACTATTTACTATAACTATAACTCCTTTACTATAACTATAACTCCTTTACTATAACTATAACCCTTTACTATAACTCCTTTACTATAACTATAACCTTTACTATAACTCCTTTACTATAACTATATAACCCCTTTACTATAACTATAACTCCTTTACTATAACTATAACCCCTTTACTATAACTCCTTTACTATAACTATAACTCCTTTACTATAACTCCTTTACTATAACTCCTTTACTATAACCCCTTTACTATAACAACAACCCCTTTACTATAACTATAACCCCTTTACTATGACTATAACTCCTTTACTATAACCCCTTTACTATAACTATAACTCCTTTACTATAACCCCTTTATAACTACTATAACCCCTTTACTATAACTATAACTCCTTTACTATAACTCCTTTACTATAACTTTAACTCCTTTACTATAACCCCTTTACTATAACCCCTTTACTATAACTCCTTTACTATAACTCCTTTACTATAACTCCCTTTACTATAACTATAACCCTTTACTATAACTCCTTTACTATAACTATAACCCTTAACTATAACCCTTTACTATAACTCCTTTACTATAACTATAACTCCTTTACTATAACCCCTTTACTATAACCCCTTTACTATGACTCCTTTACTACAACTATAACCCCTTTACTATAACTCCTTTACTATAACTCCTTTACTATAACTATAACTCCTTTACTATAACTCCTTTACTATAACTCCTTTACTATAACTACTATAACTCCTTTACTATAACTATAACTCCTTTACTATAACTATTACTCCTTTACTATAACCCCTTTACTATAACTATAACTCCTTTACTATAACTCCTTTACTATAACTATAACCCCTTTACTATAACCCCTTTACTATAACTCCTTTACTATAACTATAACTCATTTACTATAACTATAACTCCTTTACTATAACTATTACTCCTTTACTATAACCCCTTTACTATAACTATAACTCCTTTACTATAACTTTTACTATAACTATAACTCCTTTACTATAACTATAACTCCTTTACTATAACTTTACTATAACTCCCTTTACTATAACCCCTTTACTATAACTATAACCTTTACTATAACTCCTTTACTATAACTCCTTTACTATAACTATAACCCCTTTACTATAACTATAACTTTTACTATAACTCCTTTACTATAACTCCTTTACTATAACTATAACCCTTTACTATAACCCCTTTACTATAACTCCTTTACTATAACTCCTTTACTATAACCCTTTACTATAACCCCTTTACTATAACTCCTTTACTATAACTATAACCCTTTACTATAACTATAACCCTTTTACTATAACTATAACTCCCTTTACTATAACTATAACCCCTTTACTATAACCCTTTACTATAACTATAACCCCTTTACTATAACTATAACCCCTTTACTATAACTATAACTCCTTTACTATAACCCCTTTACTATAACTATAACTCCTTTACTATAACTATAACTCCTTTACTATAACCCCTTTACTATAACTATAACTCCTTTACTATAACTCCTTTACTATAACCCTTTACTATAACTATAACTCCTTTACTATAACCCCTTTACTATAACTATAACCCCTTTACTATAACTATAACTCCTTTACTATAACCCCTTTACTATAACTCATTTACTATAACTATAACTCCTTTACTATAACTCCTTTACTATAACTCCTTTACTATAACTATAACTCCTTTACTATAACTCCTTTACTATAACTCCTTTACTATAACTATAACCCCTTTACTATAACTATAACCCCTTTACTATAACTATAACCCCTTTACTATAACTATAACCCCTTTACTATAACTCCTTTACTATAACCCCTTTACCCCGTCTCCCTTCTCCTCCCTCCATCCCTACTCTCTGTCATCTAACCTTTGATCTCAGACATGATTGGACGAGTGACAAAAAAATATCGTTACCCTGAACAGACTATTCTCATTCTTACACTCATAGTGCTAATGGATGAGAGGAGAGGAGAGGGAGGTAGACTGGGAGGAGAGGAGAGGAGGAAGAGGAAGGGGAAGGGCACGAGGGGAGGAGAGGAAAGGAGAGGGGAGGGGAGGAAGAGGGGGAGGAGAGGAGAGGAGAGGAGGAAGGGGAAGGGCACGAGGGGAGGAGAGGAAAGGAGAGGGGAGGGGAGGAAGAGGGGGAGGAGGGAGAGGAGAGGAGGAAGGGGAGGGGCACGAGGGGGAGGAGGAAAGGAGAGGGAGAGGGAGGAAGAGGGGGGAGGGCACGAGGGGAGAGGAGAGGAGGAGAGGAGAGGAGAGGGCACGAGGGAGGAGAGGAGAGGAGAGGAGAGGGGAGGAGAGGAGAGGAGGAAGGGGAAGGGCACGAGGAGAGGAGGAGGGAAAGGAGAGGGGGAGGGGAGGAGAGGAGAGGAGGAAGGGGAAGGGCACGAGGGGAGGAGAGGAAAGGAGAGGAGAGGAGAGGAGAGGAGGAAGGGGGAGGGAGCACGAGGGTAGGAGAGAGGAGAGGAGAGGAGAGGAGGCATTTATTTTAAAGTATGATGTGAACTAGTTCAGGTCGTATACGTGGGAGAGAGAACTGTCTGAGACACATAGAGAGAGGGATGACCACAACCACAGAGCCACAGCCAGACCACGGTCAACAGTCACAAAATGCTGGTCGATGACATCACATCCCCTTCCTGTTTGGTTTCTACATATACTACACAACCAACAATATGTGGACACCTGCTCATCCAACATCTCATGACAAAGTCACAGGCATTAATATAGAGTTGTTCCCCCCTTTGCTGCTATAACAGCCTCCACTCTTCTGGGAAGGCTCTCCACTAGATGATGGAACATTGCTGCTATAACAGCCTCCACTCTTCTGGGAAGGCTCTCCACTAGATGTTGGAACATTGCTGCTATAACAGCCTCCACTCTTCTGGGAAGGCTTTCCACTAGATGTTGGAACATTGCTGCTATAACAGCCTCCACTCTTCTGGGAAGGCTTTCCACTAGATGTTGGAACATTGCTGCTATAACAGCCTCCACTCTTCTGGGAAGGCTTTCCACTAGATGTTGGAACATTGCTGCTATAACAGCCTCCACTCTTCTGGGAAGGCTTTCCACTAGATGTTGGAACATTGCTGCTATAACAGCCTCCACTCTTCTGGGAAGGCTTTCCACTAGATGTTGGAACATTGCTGCTATAACAGCCTCCACTCTTCTGGGAAGGCTTTCCACTAGATGTTGGAACATTGCTGCTATAACAGCCTCCACTCTTCTGGGAAGGCTTTCCACTAGATGTAGGAACATTGCTGCTATAACAGCCTCCACTCTTCTGGGAAGGCTTTCCACTAGATGTTGGAACATTGCTGCTATAACAGCCTCCACTCTTCTGGGAAGGCTTCCACTAGATGTTGGAACATTGCCGCTATAACAGCCTCCACTCTTCTGGGAAGGCTTTCCACTAGATGTTGGAACATTGCTGCTATAACAGCCTCCACTCTTCCACGGGAGAAAATCCATATATGTGGAACATGTCCTGTATATATAGTGGATGAAGGGGTGTCCTGTATATATAGTGGATGAAGGGGTGTCCTGTATATATAGTGGATGAAGGGGTGTCCTGTATAATAGTGGATGAAGGGGTGTCCTGTATATATAGTGGATGAAGGGGTGTCCTAACATATATAGTGGATGAAGGGGTGTCCTGTATATATGTGGATGAAGGGGTGTCCTGTATATATAGTGGATGAAGGGGTGTCCACTTGTATATATAGTGGATGAAGGGGTGTCCTGTATGTATAGTGGATGAAGGGGTGTCCTCATTCTGCTGTATATATAGTGGATGAAGGGGTGTCCACATACTGCTGTATATATAGTGGATGAAGGGGTGTCCACATACTGCTGTATATATAGTCTGGATGAAGGGGTGTCTAGTATATATAGTGGATGAAGGGGTGTCCTGTATATATAGTGGATGAAGGGGTGTCCTGTATATATAGTGGATGAAGGGGTGTCCTGTATATATAGTGGATGAAGGGGTGTCCTGTATATATAGTGGATGAAGGGGTGTCCTGTATATATAGTGGATGAAGGGGTGTCCTGTATATATAGTGGATGAAGGGGTGTCCTGTATATATAGTGGATGAAGGGGTGTCCACTAGTATATAGTGGATGAAGGGGTGTCCTGTATGTATAGTGGATGAAGGGGTGTCCTCATTCTGCTGTATATATAGTGGATGAAGGGGTGTCCACATACTGCTGTATATATAGTGGATGAAGGGGTGTCCACATACTGCTGTATATATAGTGGATGAAGGGGTGTCCTGTATATATAGTGGATGAAGGGGTGTCCTGTATATATAGTGGATGAAGGGGTGTCCACATACTGTATATATAGTGGATGAAGGGGTGTCCTGTATATATAGTGGATGAAGGGGTGTCCTGTATATATAGTGGATGAAGGGGTGTCCACATACTCTGTATATATAGTGGATGAAGGGGTGTCCACATACTGTATATATAGTGGATGAAGGGTGTCCTGTATATATAGTGGATGAAGGGGTGTCCTGTATATATAGTGGATGAAGGGGTGTCCTGTATATATAGTGGATGAAGGGGTGTCCACATACTGCTGTATATATAGTGGATGAAGGGGTGTCCTGTATATATAGTGGATGAAGGGGTGTCCTGTATATATAGTGGATGAAGGGGTGTCCTACTGTATATATAGTGGATGAAGGGGTGTCCACATACTGTGTATATATAGTGTATGAAGGGGTGTCCTGTATATATAGTGTATGAAGGGGTGTCCTGTATATATAGTGGATGAAGGGGTGTCCTGTATATATAGTGGATGAAGGGGTGTCCTGTATATATAGTGGATGAAGGGGTGTCCTGTATATATAGTGGATGAAGGGGTGTCCTGTATATATAGTGGATGAAGGGGTGTCCTGTATATATAGTGGATGAAGGGGTGTCCTGTATATATAGTGGATGAAGGGGTGTCCTCATACTGCTGTATATATAGTGGATGAAGGGGTGTCCTGTATATATAGTGGATGAAGGGGTGTCCTGTATATATAGTGGATGAAGGGGTGTCCTCATACTGCTGTATATATAGTGGATGAAGGGGTGTCCTGTATATATAGTGGATGAAGGGGTGTCCTGTATATATAGTGGATGAAGGGGTGTCCTGTATATATAGTGGATGAAGGGGTGTCCTGTATATATAGTGGATGAAGGGGTGTCCTGTATATATAGTGGATGAAGGGGTGTCCTGTATATATAGTGGATGAAGGGGTGTCCTGTATATATAGTGGATGAAGGGGTGTCCTGTATATATAGTGGATGAAGGGGTGTCCTGTATATATAGTGGATGAAGGGGTGTCCTGTATATATAGTGGATGAAGGGGTGTCCTGTATATATAGTGGATGAAGGGGTGTCCTGTATATATAGTGGATGAAGAGGTGTCCTGTATATATAGTGGATGAAGGGGTGTCCACATACTGCTGTATATATAGTGTATGAAGGGGTGTCCTGCTATATATAGTGGATGAAGGGGTGTCCTGTATATATAGTGGATGAAGGGGTGTCCTGTATATATAGTGGATGAAGGGGTGTCCTGTATATATAGTGGATGAAGGGGTGTCCTGTATATATAGTGGATGAAGGGGTGTCCTGTATATATAGTGTATGAAGGGGTGTCCTGTATATATAGTGGATGAAGGGGTGTCCTGTATATATAGTGGATGAAGGGGTGTCCTGTATATATAGTGGATGAAGGGGTGTCCTGTATATATAGTGGATGAAGGGGTGTCCTGTATATATAGTGGATGAAGGGGTGTCCTGCTGTATATAGTGGATGAAGGGGTGTCCTGTATATATAGTGGATGAAGGGGTGTCCTGTATATATAGTGGATGAAGGGGTGTCCTGTATATATAGTGTATGAAGGGGTGTCCTGTATATATAGTGGATGAAGGGGTGTCCTGTATATATAGTGGATGAAGGGGTGTCCTGTATATATAGTGGATGAAGGGGTGTCCTGTATATATAGTGGATGAAGGGGTGTCCTCATACTGCTGTATATATAGTGGATGAAGGGGTGTCCTCATACTGTATATATAGTGGATGAAGGGGTGTCCTGTATATATAGTGGATGAAGGGGTGTCCTGTATATATAGTGGATGAAGGGGTGTCCTGTATATATAGTGGATGAAGGGGTGTCCTGTATATATAGTGGATGAAGGGGTGTCCTGTATATATAGTGGATGAAGGGGTGTCCTCATACTGCTGTATATATAGTGGATGAAGGGGTGTCCTGTATATATAGTGGATGAAGGGGTGTCCTGTATATATAGTGGATGAAGGGGTGTCCACATACTGCTGTATATATAGTGGATGAAGGGGTGTCCTGTATATATAGTTGATGAAGGAGGGTCCTGTATATATAGTGGATGAAGGGGTGTCCTACTCCTGTATATATAGTGGATGAAGGGGTGTCCACATACTGCTGTATATATAGTGGATGAAGGGGTGTCCTGTATATATAGTGGATGAAGGGGTGTCCTGTATATATAGTGGATGAAGGGGTGTCCATACTGCTATATATAGTGGATGAAGGGGTGTCCACATACTGCTGTATATAGTGGATGAAGGGGTGTCCTGTATATATAGTGGATGAAGGGGTGTCCTGTATATATAGTGGATGAAGGGGTGTCCTGTATATATAGTGGATGAAGGGGTGTCCTACTCCTGTATATATAGTGGATGAAGGGGTGTCCACATACTGCTGTATATATAGTGTATGAAGGGGTGTCCTGTATATATAGTGGATGAAGGGGTGTCCTGTATATATAGTGGATGAAGGGGTGTCCTGTATATATAGTGGATGAAGGGGTGTCCTGTATATATAGTGGATGAAGGGGTGTCCTGTATATATAGTGGATGAAGGGGTGTCCTGTATATATAGTGGATGAAGGGGTGTCCTGTATATATAGTGGATGAAGGGGTGTCCTGTATATATAGTGGATGAAGGGGTGTCCTCATACTGCTGTATATATAGTGTATGAAGGGGTGTCCTGTATATATAGTGGATGAAGGGGGGTCCTGTATATATAGTGGATGTTGAAGGGGTGTCCTAATACTGCTGTATATAGTGGATGAAGGGGTGTCCTGTATATATAGTGGATGAAGGGGTGTCCTGTATATATAGTGGATGTTGAAGGGGTGTCCTGTATATATAGTGGATGAAGGGGTGTCCTGTATATATAGTGGATGAAGGGGTGTCCTGTATATATAGTGGATGAAGGGGTGTCCTGTATATATAGTGGATGAAGGGGTGTCCTGTATATATAGTGGATGAAGGGGTGTCCTGTATATATAGTGGATGAAGGGGTGTCCTGTATATATAGTGGATGAAGGGGTGTCCTGTATATATAGTGGATGAAGGGGTGTCCTGTATATATAGTGGATGAAGGGGTGTCCTGTATATATAGTGGATGAAGGGGTGTCCTGTATATATAGTGGATGAAGGGGTGTCCTACTGCTGTATATATAGTGGATGAAGGGGTGTCCTGTATATATAGTGGATGAAGGGGTGTCCTGTATATATAGTGGATGAAGGGGTGTCCTGTATATATAGTGGATGAAGGGGTGTCCTGTATATATAGTGGATGAAGGGGTGTCCTGTACTGCTGTATATATAGTGTATGAAGGGGTGTCCTGTATATATAGTGGATGAAGGGGTGTCCTGTATATATAGTGTATGAAGGGGTGTCCTGTATATATAGTGGATGAAGGGGTGTCCTGTATATATAGTGGATGAAGGGGTGTCCTGTATATATAGTGGATGAAGGGGTGTCCTGTATATATAGTGGATGAAGGGGTGTCCACATACTGCTGTATATATAGTGTATGAAGGGGTGTCCTGTATATATAGTGGATGAAGGGGTGTCCTGTATATATAGTGGATGAAGGGGTGTCCTGTATATATAGTGGATGAAGGGGTGTCCTGTATATATAGTGTTGAAGGGGTGTCCTGTATATGAAGGGGTGTCCTGTATATATAGTGGATGAAGGGGTGTCCTGTATATATAGTGGATGAAGGGGTGTCCTCATACTGCTGTATATATAGTGGATGAAGGGGTGTCCTGTATATATAGTGGATGAAGGGGTGTCCTGTATATATAGTGGATGAAGGGGTGTCCTGTATATATAGTGGATGAAGGGGTGTCCTGTATATATAGTGGATGAAGGGGTGTCCACATACTATATAGTGGATGAAGGGGTGTCCTCATACTGCTGTATATATAGTGGATGAAGGGGTGTCCTGTATATATAGTGGATGAAGGGGTGTCCTGTATATATAGTGGATGAAGGGGTGTCCTGTATATATAGTGGATGAAGGGGTGTCCTGTATATATAGTGGATGAAGGGGTGTCCTGTACTGCTGTATATATAGTGGATGAAGGGGTGTCCTGTATATATAGTGGATGAAGGGGTGTCCTGTATATATAGTGGATGAAGGGGTGTCCTGTATATATAGTGGATGAAGGGGTGTCCTGTATATATAGTGGATGAAGGGGTGTCCTGTATATATAGTGGATGAAGGGGTGTCCTGTATATATAGTGGATGAAGGGGTGTCCTGTATATATAGTGGATGAAGGGGTGTCCTGTATATATAGTGGATGAAGGGGTGTCCTGTATATATAGTGGATGAAGGGGTGTCCTGTATATATAGTGGATGAAGGGGTGTCCTCATACTGCTGTATATATAGTGGATGAAGGGGTGTCCACATACTGCTGTATATATAGTGGATGAAGGGGTGTCCTGTATATATAGTGGATGAAGGGGTGTCCTCATACTGCTGTATATATAGTGGATGAAGGGGTGTCCTGTATATATAGTGGATGAAGGGGTGTCCTGTATATATAGTGGATGAAGGGGTGTCCTACTGCTGTATATATAGTGGATGAAGGGGTGTCCTGTATATATAGTGGATGAAGGGGTGTCCTGTATATATAGTGGATGAAGGGGTGTCCTGTATATATAGTGGATGAAGGGGTGTCCTGTATATATAGTGGATGAAGGGGTGTCCTGTATATATAGTGGATGAAGGGGTGTCCTGTATATATAGTGGATGAAGGGGTGTCCTGTATATATAGTGGATGAAGGGGTGTCCTGCTGTATATATAGTGGATGAAGGGGTGTCCTACTGCTATATATAGTGGATGAAGGGGTGTCCTGTATATATAGTGGATGAAGGGGTGTCCTGTATATATAGTGGATGAAGGGGTGTCCTGTATATATAGTGGATGAAGGGGTGTCCTGTATATATAGTGGATGAAGGGGTGTCCTGTATATATAGTGGATGAAGGGGTGTCCTCATACTGCTGTATATATAGTGGATGAAGGGGTGTCCTGTATATATAGTGGATGAAGGGGTGTCCTGTATATATAGTGGATGAAGGGGTGTCCTGTATATATAGTGGATGAAGGGGTGTCCTGTATATATAGTGGATGAAGGGGTGTCCTGTATATATAGTGGATGAAGGGTGTCCTGTATATATAGTGGATGAAGGGGTGTCCTGCTGTATATATAGTGTATGAAGGGGTGTCCTGTATATATAGTGGATGAAGGGGTGTCCTGTATATATAGTGGATGAAGGGGTGTCCTGTATATATAGTGGATGAAGGGGTGTCCTGTATATATAGTGGATGAAGGGGTGTCCTGTATATATAGTGGATGAAGGGGTGTCCTGTATATATAGTGGATGAAGGGGTGTCCTGTATATAAAGTGTATGAAGGGGTGTACGATGTCTGCTGTATATATAGTGGATGAAGGGGTGTCCTGTATATATAGTGGATGAAGGGGTGTCCTGTATATATAGTGGATGAAGGGGTGTCCTGTATATATAGTGGATGAAGGGGTGTCCTCATACTGCTGTATATATAGTGGATGAAGGGGTGTCCTGTATATATAGTGGATGAAGGGGTGTCCTGTATATATAGTGGATGAAGGGGTGTCCTGTATATATAGTGGATGAAGGGGTCCTCATACTGTATATATAGTGGATGAAGGGGTGTCCTGTATATATAGTGGATGAAGGGGTGTCCTGTATATATAGTGGATGAAGGGGTGTCCTCATATGCTGTAATGAAGGGGTGTCCTGTATATATAGTGGATGAAGGGGTGTCCTCATACTGTGTATATATAGTGGATGAAGGGGTGTCCTGTATATATAGTGGATGAAGGGTGTCCTGTATATATAGTGGATGAAGGGGTGTCCTGTATATATAGTGGATGAAGGGGTGTCCTCATACTGCTGTATATATAGTGGATGAAGGGGTGTCCTGTATATATAGTGGATGAAGGGGTGTCCTGTATATATAGTGGATGAAGGGGTGTCCTGTATATATAGTGGATGAAGGGGTGTCCATACTGTATATATAGTGGATGAAGGGGTGTCCTCATACTGCTGTATATATAGTGGATGAAGGGGTGTCCTCATACTGTGTATATATAGTGGATGAAGGGGTGTCCTGCTGTGTATATAGTGGATGAAGGGGTGTCCTGTATATATAGTGGATGAAGGGGTGTCCTGTATATATAGTGGATGAAGGGGTGTCCTGTATATATAGTGGATGAAGGGGTGTCCTGTATATATAGTGGATGAAGGGGTGTCCTGTATATATAGTGGATGAAGGGGTGTCCTGTATATATAGTGGATGAAGGGGTGTCCTGTATATATAGTGGATGAAGGGGTGTCCTGTATATATAGTGGATGAAGGGTGTCCTGGCATATAGAGGATCCTGTATATATAGTGGATGAAGGGGTGTGTCCTGCTGTATATATAGTGGATGAAGGGGTGTCCTGTATATATAGTGGATGAAGGGGTGTCCTGTAAATATAGTGGATGAAGGGGTGTCCTGTATATATAGTGGATGAAGGGGTGTCCTCATACTGCTGTATATATAGTGGATGAAGGGGTGTCCTAATACTGCTGTATATATAGTGGATGAAGGGGTGTCCTGTATATATAGTGGATGAAGGGTGTCCTGTATATATAGTGGATGAAGGGGTGTCCTGTATATATAGTGGATGAAGGGGTGTCCTGTACTGCTGTATATAGTGGATGAAGGGGTGTCCTGTATATATAGTGGATGAAGGGGTGTCCTGTATATATAGTGTAGTGGATGAAGGGGTGTCCTCATACTGCTGTATATATAGTGGATGAAGGAGAGGTGAGGAGAGGAAGAGAACTGGGAGAGGAGAGGGAGAGATGGGAGAGGAGAGGAGAAGAACTGGGAGAGGAGAGGAGAGGTGAGAACTGGGAGAGGAGAGGAGAGAGGAGAGGAGAGGAGAGGAGGGAGAGGAGAGGAGAGGAGAGGGGAGAGAAGAGGGAGAGGAGAACTGGGAGAGGAGAGGAGAGGAGAAGAACTGGGAGAGGAGAGGAGAGGTAGAGAACTGGGAGAGGAGAGGAGAGGAGAGAACTGGGAGAGGAGAGGAGGATAGGAGAGGATAGGAGAGGAGAGGAGAGAAACACAAAGTCTTTGTCAACATTCTTATCCTCCTCCTTAAAACGTCTTCAGAGTTCAAGTTGATCGTTTCCTCCTTTCTGAGCTGGTGACCTGTCTGACCTCTTGGTCCTGATCACCCTTTCACCCTCTCCTCTCCTGCTGCTCTTTAGTCCAGGGGAACAAGGAAGTGATGTTGGGGGAAGAAGAGTAGAGGAGGAGGAGGAGGAGGAGGAGGAGGGGGGATACTCCACAGCTATGGCCTCCCAATTAACTCAAGGGTCTCCCCCTCTCTCTCCATCCCCCCTTCCATCTCTCCCTCCACCCCCTCTCTCTCTCTCTCTCTCTCTCTGTCTCTGTCTGTCTCTCTCAATTTCAATTCAATTCAAGGGCTTTATTGGCATGGGAAACATGTGTTAACATTGCCAAAGCAAGTAAGGTATATAATATATAAAGTGAAATAAACAATAACAATTAAATAAATCACACATACAAATTAAAACAATAAAGACATTACAAATGTCATATTATATATGAACAGTGTTTTAACAATGTACAAATGGTAAAGGACACAAGATAAAATAAATAAGCATAGATATGTGTTGTATTTACAATGGTGCGTGTTCTTCACTGGTTGCCCTTTTCTCGTGGCAACAGGTCACAAATCTTGCTGCTCTGATGGCACACTGTGGAATTTCACCCAGTAGATATGGGAGTTTTTCAAAATTGGATTTGTTTTCGAATTCTTTGTGGATCTGTGTAATCTGAGGGAAATATGTCTCTCTAATATGGTCATACATTGGGCAGGAGGTTAGGAAGTGCAGCTCAGTTTCCACCTCATTTTGTGGGCAGTGAGCACATAGCCTGTCTTCTTGAGAGCCATGTCTGCCTACGTCGGCCTTTCTCAATAGCAAGGCTATGCTCGCTGAGTCTGTACATAGTCAAAGCTTTCCTTAATTTTGGGTCAGTCACAGTGGTCAGGTATTCTGTCGCTGTGTACTCTCTGTGTAGGGCCAAATAGCATTCTAGTTTGCTCTGTTTTTGTTAATTCTTTCCAGTGTGTCAAGTAAATATCTTTCTGTTTTCTCATGATTTGGTTGGGTCTAATTGTGCTGCTGTCATGGGGCTCTGTAGGGTGTGTTTGTGAACAGAGCCCCAGGACCAGCTTGCTTAGGGGACTCTTCTCCAGGTTCATCTCTCTGTAGGTGATGGCTTTGTTGTGGAAGGTTTGGGAATCGCTTCCTTTTAGGTGGTTATAGAATTTAACTGCTCTTTTCTGGATTTTGATAATTAGTGGGTATCGGCCTAATTCTGCTCTGCATGCATTATTTGGTGTTCTACGTTGTACACTGAGGATATTTTTGCAGAATTCTGCGTGCAGAGTCTCAATTTGGTGTTTGTCCCATTTTGTGAAGTCTTGGTTGGTGAGCGGACCCCAGACCTCACAACCATAAAGGGCAATGGGCTCTATGACTGATTCAAGTATTTTTAGCCAAATCCTAATTGGTATGTTGAAATTTATGTTCCTTTTGATGGCATAGAATGCCCTTCTTGCCTTGTCTCTCAGATCGTTCACAGCTTTGTGGAAGTTACCTGTGGCGCTGATGTTTAGGCCAAGGTATGTATAGTTTTTTGTGTGCTCTAGGGCAACAGTGTCTAGATGGAATTTGTATTTGTGGTCCTGGTGACTGGACCTTTTTTGGAACACCATTATTTTGGTCTTACTGAGATTTACTGTCAGGGCCCAGGTCTGACAGAATCTGTGCATAAGATCTAGGTGCTGCTGTAGGCCCTCCTTGGTTGGTGACAGAAGCACCATATCATCAGCAAACAGCAGACATTTGACTTCAGATTCTAGTAGGGTGAGGCCGGGTGCTGCAGACTTTTCTAGTGCCCGCGCCAGTTCGTTGATATATATGTTGAAGAGGGTGGGGCTTAAGCTGCATCCCTGTCTAACCCCACGACCCTGTGTGAAGAAATGTGTGTGTTTTTTGCCAATTTTAACCGCACACTTGTTGTTTGTGTACATGGATTTTATGATGTCGTATGTTTTACCCCAACACCACTTTCCATCAGTTTGTATAGCAGACCCTCATGCCAAATTGAGTCGAAGGTTTTTTTGAAATCAACAAAGCATGAGAAGACTTTGCCTTTGTTTTGGTTTGTTTGGTTGTCAATTAGGGTGTGCAGGGTGAATACATGGTCTGTTGTACGGTAATTTGGTAAAAAGCCAATTTGACATTTGCTCAGTACATTGTTTTCATTGAGGAAGTGTACGAGTCTGCTGTTAATGATAATGCAGAGGATTTTCCCAAGGTTACTGTTGACGATATTCCACGGTAGTTATTGGGGTCAAATTTATCTCCATTTTTGTGGATTGGGGTGATCAGTCCTTGGTTCCAAATATTGGGGAAGATGCCAGAGCTAAGGATGATGTTAAAGAGTTTTAGTATAGCCAATTGGAATTTGTTGTCTGTATATTTGATCATTTCATTGAGGATACCATCAACACCACAGGCCTTTTGGGTTGGAGGGTTTTTATTTTGTCCTGTAACTCATTCAATGTTATTGGAGAATCCAGTGGGTTCTGTAGTCTTTAATAGTTGATTCTAAGATCTGTATTTGATCATGTATATGTTTTTGCTCTTTATTCTTTGTTATAGAGCCAAAAAGATTGGAGAAGTGGTTTACCCATACATCTCCATTTTGGATAGATAATTCTTCGTGTTGTTGTTTGTTTAGTGTTTTCCAATTTTCCCAGAAGTGGTTAGAGTCTATGGATTCTTCAATTACATTGAGCTGATTTCTGACATGCTGTTTCTTCTTTTTCCGTAGTGTATTTCTGTATTGTTTTAGTGATTCACCATAGTGAAGGCGTAGACTCAGGTTTTCCGGTCTCTATGTTTTTGGTTGGACAGGTTTCTCAATTTCTTTCTTAGAATTTTGCATTCTTCATCAAACCATTTGTCATTGTTGTTAATTTTCTTCGGTTTTCTATTTGAGATTTTTAGATTTGATAGGGAAGCTGAGAGGTCAAATATACTGTTAAGATTTTCTACTGCCAAGTTTACACCTTCACTATTACAGTGGAACGTTTTACCCAGGAAATTGTCTAAAAGGGATTGAATTTGTTGTTGCCTAATTGTTTTTTGGTAGGTTTCCAAACTGCATTCCTTCCATCTATAGCATTTCTTAATGTTACTCAGTTCCTTTGGCTTTGATGCCTCATGATTGAGTATTGCTCTGTTTAGGTAGACTGTGATTTTGCTGTGGTCTGATAGGGGTGTCAGTGGGCTGACTGTGAACGCTCTGAGAGACTCTGGGTTGAGGTCAGTGATAAAGTAGTCTACAGTACTACTGCCAAGAGATGAGCTATAGGTGTACCTACCATAGGAGTCCCCTCGAAGCCTACCATTGACTATGTACATACCCAGCGTGCGACAGAGCTGCAGGAGTTGTGACCCGTTTTTGTTGGTTATGTTGTCATAGTTGTGCCTAGGGGGCATACGGGGGGGGATGCTGTCACCTCCAGGCAGGTGTTTGTCCCCCTGTGTGCTGAGGGTGTCAGGTTCTTGTCCGGTTCTGGCATTTAGGTCACCACAGACTAGTACATGTCCCTGGGCCTGGAAATGGTTGATTTCCCCCTCCAGGATGGAGAAGTTGTCTTCATTAAAATATGGGGATTCTAGTGGGGGATATAGGTAGCACACAGGAGGACATTTTCTCTGTTAGGATAATTTCCTTTTGAATTTCTAGCCAAATGTAGAATGTTCCTGTTTTGATTAATTTAATGGAGTGAGTTAGGTCTGCTCTATACCAAATTAGCATACCCCCTGAGTCCCTTCCTGTTTCACACCTGGTAGTTTGGTGGATGGGACTACCAGCTCTCTGTAACCTAGAGGGCATCCAGTGGGTCTGTCTCCTCTATACCAGGTTTCTTGCAGGATGACAATGTCTGTATTACCGATTTCTTTGGTGAAGTCCGGGTTTCTGCTCTTCAGGCCAAAGGCAGATGACCTCAGGCCTTGGATATTCCAGGATGAAATAGTAAAGGCTTTTTTGTTCCATAAAGTGTCCAATGTTGTTGGTCGTGGTTTGGCCTCAGGCCAGTAAGTGTGAGCAGAGCCTGCTGAGCATCTGGTACATGCCATTGGCTTGGGCGAGTGTGAGAGTGGGGGTTGGGACTGTTTGCCCGCTCACTACCTGGGCGTATGTGTGGCTTCCATGTTGAGGCCCTCTTTGCGGAGGTGGGGTGCATGGGGTGGGCAGGAGTGGCATAGGTCTGATCTGAGGGGGCCTAAATGGGGTGTGGGCATGATTGACGTGGGGGTGTTGATTGGTTGGGGTAGGGGTGTGGATGTGTCTGGGTGTGCGGTGGTCTGGATGTAATTCCTCTTGGCGTGGGTCCTCTATGTGTAGGTCCAGGGGGGGGTCCTGCAGGTCTGGGAGGGTGTCTCGCTGGTCTGGGTGGGGTGTCTATTGATCTGTTGCTCCTGTGTGAAGTGTTGGGGATACGTTTGAGAGCGATGTCCTTTAGAGTTCGGGCAAAGATGGGCACTGCTGCCTTGTAGAGGTGGACCTGGTCATAGAGGCTGTTCAAGTCCAGGGTGGAGTGGTGGGCCAGGAAAACGTTTGGTTTTGAGGCACAGTCACGGGAAATACTTGCGTTTACCCGCTGTATTGTGGCAGGGTGGAAGTCTTTTCGTGGTAGCAGGGTGGAGATAACCACTTGTGCGTTGGGGAAAGTAGAAGAAGCCTTTTCAATCACTCCCTGTGGCCACTCTTTCCTGCTGGGCCCTCAGGTCGTTTGTGCCTGTGTGTATTATTATGTGGCTGGGTGAGCCTAGTTTGGCCTCAGACAGAAGGTCTATGGCGCTCTGGGTGTTTGGACACCAGAGTTTAGACACACTGTGTTTGGGAAAAAGTTTTTTTTCTTCTATATATTTCCCATTTGAGTCCATAAGTAGTACAATCTGTGTCTTGTGTTTTTGTCCTCAGTGGGTGTGGGGGGTTGTCAGAAGGGCTATCAGGGTGGCTGACAGGGGGGTGCTCAGGGGGTGAGCCGCTGGGCTTGGGGTTCTTCATTTGTCTGTTCTGCTGTGATGTCGAGATTTTTGTTGGGTGCTGAGGTGGGCTGTTCTGCTGGCTTCTCTGTGGGGGTGGCCACCTCTCTAGTGGGTTGTTCTCTGTCACACGCCGTCCCCCTCAACCTCTCCTCCATCCCCTCAACCTCTCCCTCCATCCCCCTCACCTTCTCCTCCATCCCCCTCAACCTCTCCTCCACCAGCAGTCTGATACGCTCCTCTAGTTGCCTGTTCTGCTCCTCTTTCTCCTGTTGTATTTGTCTCACCACTGTCCAAAGTGCAGATATGTCTCTGTCCACCTCCAGCTCTCCTGGTCTGGTTAGGGGGCTGTTGTTTTGCTGGGCTGTTGTCTGGGTCTGTGCTGACTGAAGTGTGATCACCTGCTGTTCCAGCTCCACCTGCCTTATCTCCAGCTGGGTGAATTTGTCTTTCATTTCAATGAGGGAGTGGTAATCTGTGCTGGGAGGTTGACTCTCCGCTGGGGGTTGCTCGTCTGTGGGGTTACATAGTGAAGAGGTCTGGTCTGACCCACTCGGTGTGGGGGTATCTTTATCAAGGGAGAGCTTCTCCTGCTGGGCTAATTCTTTGATTAGGTGAAAGTCCAGCTGAAACTGTTTGGTGTTATTCTGTACAATTACTGTTCCGGACTTATAGATATTTATATTGCTTGACTCAGAGTCCTCGTTATCAAGTATTCTGAGTTTCCAGCCCTCGTTAACCCCCCCTCTCTTAACAAAGGGGTAGTGTGCTAATATAGCACTGTGCCATGCCAGGGGATGGTTTGTGTGGAAGATAAGGTTGCTGATGTTCCCATTTTTGTAATAGTCAGCAAAAAGTGTCTCTTGATTTTCCATAAGGAGCTTCATTTTGTAATCTTTTCTTGACTTATCATTCTTTACATGCAAAGGGTACTGTATTTTAATTACCTCTGAACAGCGGGAGGGAGCCTCTAAGGCCTCTCCATTTGGTTGGGGTAGACTGTGTGACTCTCCTGCCATTGTTGGGCTAATGGGCTTTGACACCTCTCACTTGACACGTCAGTGCTAGTTGAAGCTGTATCAAGCTTGGCAGAATTATGTTAGAATTCAGTCCTTATAAAGTAATGTTGTGTATTTTTCTTCTTGGCTTTTGGCTTTTAAATATATAGTTTCAGACTAAGCATTACTCACTCAGTTCCAGGTTGGATGGGGTTTTCAGGTTTCTGTTGTTTTCCAGAGAATTTGCTGTATAGAGAAATAAATCTTGGTAGTTGTGAACCTTCCAGGTGATTCCGTAATTCCGTCCAAAATTAGGTTGTAGGTTTTAAGTTTTGATTTGAAGTGGGGTTATGTTGTAGAGGGTAGAATCCAGTATGTGTTTCCTGACAAAAAATCCAAGTTTATCTAACTCTAAATCTATATTTTTTAAAGAAAATGCTGAAAAATGCAGGAGCTCATCTG
>NW_027015347.1:0-11707 GCF_036934945.1 Oncorhynchus masou masou
TGAAGTTCATCATCAGGAGAGAGGCTTGTTACTGCAGCCTGATAGTCCAGGGAAGTTCATCATCAGGAGAGAGGCTTGTTACTGCAGCCTGATAGTCCAGGGAAGTTCATCATCAGGAGAGAGGCTTGTTACTGACGCCTGATAGTCCAGGGAAGTTCATCATCAGGAGAGAAGCTTGTTACTGCAGCCTGATAGTCCAGGGAAGTTCATCATCAGGAGAGAGGCTTGTTACTGCAGCCTGATAGTCCGGGAAGTTCATCATCAGGAGAGAGGCTTGTTACTGACGCCTGATAGTCCGGGGAAGTTCATCATCAGGAGAGAGGCTTGTTACTGACGCCTGATAGTCCAGGGAAGTTCATCATCAGGAGGAGGCTTGTTACTGCAGCCTGATAGTCCAGGGAAGTTCATCATCAGGAGAGAGGCTTGTTACTACAGCCTGATAGTCCAGGGAAGTTCATCATCAGGAGAGAGGCTTGTTACTGCAGCCTGATAGTCCAGGGAAGTTCATCATCAGGAGAGAGGCTTGTTACTGCAGCCTGATAGTCCAGGGAAGTTCATCATCAGGAGAGAGGCTTGTTACTGCAGCCTGATAGTCCAGGGAAGTTCATCATCAGGAGAGAGGCTTGTTACTGCAGCCTGATAGTCCAGGGAAGTTCATCATCAGGAGAGAGGCTTGTTACTGACGCCTGATAGTCCAGGGAAGTTCATCATCAGGAGAGAGGCTTGTTACTGCAGCCTGATAGTCCAGGGAAGTTCATCATCAGGGAGAGAGGCTTGTTACTGCAGCCTGATAGTCCAGGGAAGTTCATCATCAGGAGAGAAGCTTGTTACTGACGCTGATAGTCCAGGGAAGTTCATCATCAGGAGAGAGGCTTGTTACTGCAGCCTGATAGTCCAGGGAAGTTCATCATCAGGAGAGAGGCTTGTTACTGCAGCCTGATAGTCCAGGGAAGTTCATCATCAGGGAGAGGCTTGTTACTGCAGCCTGATAGTCCAGGGAAGTTCATCATCAGGAGAGAGGCTTGTTACTGCAGCCTGATAGTCCAGGAAGTTCATCATCAGGAGAGAGGCTTGTTACTGCAGCCTGATAGTCCAGGGAAGTTCATCATCAGGAAGTTACGCATCAGTCCAGGGAGTTCATCATCAGGAGAGGCTTGTTACTGACGCCTGATAGTCCGGGGAAGTTCATCATCAGGAGAGAGGCTTGTTACTGACGCCTGATAGTCCAGGGAAGTTCATCATCAGGAGAGAGGCTTGTTACTGAGCCTGATAGTCCAGGGAAGTTCATCATCAGGGAGAGAGGCTTGTTACTTGCAGCCTGATAGTCCAGGGAAGTTCATCATCAGGAGAGAGGCTTGTTACTGCAGCCTGATAGTCCAGGGAAGTTCATCATCAGGAGAGAGGCTTGTTACTGCAAGTTTGATAGTCCAGGGAAGTTCATCATCAGGAGAGAGGCTTGTTACTGCAGCCTGATAGTCCAGGAAGTTCATCATCAGGAGAGAGGCTTGTTACTGCAGCCTGATAGTCCAGGGAAGTTCATCATCAGGAGAGAGGTTTGTTACTGACGCCTGGGGGTCCTGGGAAGTTCATCATCAGAGAGACTGCAGCCTGATAGTCCAGGGAAGTTCATCAGGAGAGAGGCTTGTTACTGCAGCCTGATAGTCCAGGGAAGTTCATCATCAGGAGAGAGGCTTGTTACTGCAGCCTGATAGTCCAGGGAAGTTCATCATCAGGAGAGAGGCTTGTTACTGCAGCCTGATAGTCCAGGGAAGTTCATCATCAGGAGAGAGGCTTGTTACTGCAGCCTGATGTCCAGGGAAGTTCATCACCAGGAGAGGCTTGTTACTGCAGCCTGATAGTCCAGGGAAGTTCATCATCAGGGAGAGAGGTCTGAGCCATTGCAGCCTGATAGCTCAGGGAAGTTCATCATCAGGAGAGAGGCTTGTTACTGCAGCCTGGATAGTCCAGGGAAGTTCATCATCAGGAGAGAGGCTTGTTACTGCAGCCTGATAGTCCAGGGAAGTTCATCATCAGGAGAGAGGCTTGTTACTGCAGCCTGATAGTCCAGGGAAGTTCATCATCAGGAGAGAGGCTTGTTACTGCAGCCTGATAGTCCAGGGAAGTTCATCATCAGGAGAGAGGCTTGTTACTGACGCCTGATAGTCCAGGGAAGTTGGGGCCCAGTGCAGAGAGGAATAAAAGATGGGATGAAAATGGGGCATACGAGCAGTAGTGAATATGGATATGCGTCGCATCTGTTTCTACAGTGCAGTGAGTGGGAGGTATATCCTAGTACATAGGCCACAACCTGAGCAGTGCAGTGTGAGAGAGAGGCCCTCCCTGTCAATCTGCTGGGGATGCTTTATAAAGCCCTCTGCTTCAGCCTTCCTCCTACATGATCAATACTAACATGTCTAGGCAATTAGCTCAACATGCTGGAAAACCAGGGCATTAGTTGACTTACTAGTGTATAGCCAGGGAGAGGGGCTGTGAGGAGGAGGCCCACATATAGTGTGCTGAGCTTTGTTACAACGTGACCGTGGACTTCCCATCCCCTCCTCTCTCTACCTCCCTGCCTGCCCCACTCCTCCCATCCCCTCTCTCTCTACCTGCTGCTGGCCCTCTCCCTCCTTCCTCTCTCTCATCTCCCTGCTGGCCCCTCTCCTCCCTCCTCTCTCTCTCTACCTCGCCCGCCCTCTCCTCCCTCCTCTCTCTTCCTCGCCCGTCCCTCTCCTCCCTCCTCTCTCTTTCCTCGCTTCCGGCCCCTCTCCTCCCTCCCTCTCTCTCTACCTCGCTTCTGGCCCCTCTCCCACCTCCTCCTCTCTTCCTCGCTTCCGGCCCCTCTCCTCCCTCCTCTCTCTTCCGGCCCCTCTCCTCCCTCCTCTCTCTCTCTCTACCTCGCTTCCGGCCCCTCTCCTCCCTCCTCTCTCTTCCTCGCTTCCGGCCCCTCTCCTCCCTCCTCTCTTCCGGCCCCTCTCCTCCCTCCTCTCTCTCTCTACCTCGCTTTCGGCCCCTCTCCTCCCTCCTCTCTCTTCCGGCCCCTCTCCTCCCTCCTCCCTCCTCTCTCTCTACCTCACTGCCTGCCCCTCCCTCTCTACCTCGCTGCCTGCCCCTCTCTCCTCTCCTCTCTCTCTCTCGCGCTCTCTCTCGCTCGCTGCTGGCCCCTCTCCTCCCTCCCTCTCTCTCTCTCCTCTGATAAGTGGTGTGAGCTGTGAAGGCATCATTTATTGCCACGGGCTTCCCTCAGAGAGGACTTTGTATGGCTCCTGGCAGCCATTGAACAAGTCTCTGAGCAAGAGGAGTTTGATTTCTGTTACTGCTGAAATTACAAATGAGATGAATATCCTCTGTGGAGCGAGTGTGTATGTGTATGTCTGTGTGTTTTTCGTTGCACTGTAGTTATGGCGACTACAACGACAAGTGCAAACAAGTCTGCCAGAAGGACAACCTCAGAATGTTCCGGCAAGTGCAAACAGCAGCATAAATACAGACTGCATTTACAGACCATGACACGCATTAATGTGACTGTCCGTTTGGTTTTCCAGAACAAGTGGCTGCAGTAGATTAGCTGGGCAAGGGTGTTGAGTACAATCTGCCACACTCTATCCCTGTGGGGAACCGTAGGTCTATGTATTTAATCCTGCTCTCCCCCTTTATGGAATCCACTGTGAATAAAAAGACCTCCATCAGCAAAGAAACTCTCCCATTGATCCGTGTGTTGGATTGAAACGTTAATTGCACGTAACACATTTGAACCCAGAATGTAATTTGCTCGGGTGCGCTGGAGGCAGGGATGAATTACTGAATGTAACTCAGCTGAGATTAGAGTCTGGGGAGAAGGCCTGTGTTGTAGAAAAGTATTCTATTTTAAAATAAGAACTCCATCTGGTGAAGATCTCCAGGTCTTGTTAAGAGGTTCCAGAACCACTGTAATTTGGAGATGTAATGCTGTTTTAAAGCTCTGGTTTACTCTCCTCGGGAGGCTTAATGTCATTTAGAGACAGAGAGAGAGAACCTCTATATTTGTTAAAGCAAGCCAACAGTGTGCTTATGTTTGTTTTAGCCTTTAAAAAGCTGCTCCAACACTGAAAAGCGTTAATATTTACAGGTGGATATAATACATGAGATGCGTTTATCCAAAGCGACTTAATCATGCGTGCATGTATTATAAGCATGGGTGGTCCCAGAAATGGAACCCACTACCTTGTTACAACGCCATGCCTCCTCTTATGGAAACAGATTGCAATCAGAGGCAGTATAACTGCAGTATGCTGCAAATACTGTGTCCAAAATTACATCTTTTTACTGCAGTACTTTTGCATTGTAACTGCAGTTACGCTGCCAACACAGCGTCACCTGGATATGTATGTAACAAAGTTCAACACTCACCTTCTGCTCCCATTTCTGTCAAGCCGTCTACACATACAGTTTGACGATGCGGTCACGATAAATCCAACATGCACCACACCGAACGCACGGCAACTGCAAGGCAAACGCAGCGCCTCCTTGGAAATGAATGGAACTCTGGTGTACCAACATGACTAAAATGTAATGACGCTGTCGGTGTGATTGAAGCATTACAGTGCCGTATATAACTGCAGTTATTCTGCAAATACTGCATCCAAAATACCACAGCCGACAAGTTATTGTACTTTTACTGCAGCTTTAAAGGACCAGCTACAGAGAACAATGTGTTCCTTCTATGGAAGATGTATTCTGTTTATGTGACATCCCCACAATAGGCCTAACAGGTAGCCTGTATTTCATGTGGCAGTTAGGTAGAACATAAGAGATATTCATCACATTTTACACTGTTACAGAAAATGCTGGAGGCCTCGGGGATCCCAAAGACTGGATAAAGTGATGAGGAGAGAAGAGGCCGATGGTTCAGATACTGACAAGACGAAGATGGGCTGAACTCCAGATGGAACATGCCCTCCCAACGGAGAAAAGATTCACATAGACTGTTTTCTTTACAACACCTCAATTAGCTCAAAGCTTATTTATGCATAAAATATCCAAAAGTAATTTTTTTTATATATATAAATGGTTGTTGTTAAACCTGGTATTATGCTCTTAACCTCTGCACTGTTGCCAGGTAGTTCTATTTGTTTTCATTGAGTGTAGTGTATTGCCTGCAGATGTCTATAGAACATTACTGGGATGATTAAAACAATCATGAAGACTAGCCTCTAAACTAAAGATTCAGATCTGACCAGAGAACAAGACTTTATGTTAATGTCCTCCGGAAACCACTGTTGGAAATGCATTGCCCGTACTCAAAATGTAATGTTAAGGCAGGGCTTGACATTCAGGTCAATTTGCCAATGGCACACGGCAAGCCAATGAAAGAAATACTGGCACCAGTCAACATCTGGCAGGCAAGGAATGATGAGCATAAATTCAACAGCTAGTGATTTTATCTTTCATTTGGGCTGAGCAAGTAGCCTACAGGATTCATACAGACATTGGGAAGTCAAATTCAATGATTTTTCAAGCAATTAATTGTAATTCTGAAGGACTTACATTTTATATTGAATTGTCGTAGCCTATCAAAAAATCCCCTCAAAACTAGTAAGCAAAAAGTATGCAGAGAGAGAATCGAGAGAATTAGAGAATAATGCACGTTTTATTAAGCCTTCTAAATGGCATTATGCAATGACATAAACATACTTTACATTCTAAAACATGTCAGAATAAAGTGGACATTGCCTGACTAATAGACTGTATGTAGATGCTCCCAACACAAACACACTAATGATGTCTGTGGCAGATAGTCAGTCTCACCATTTGAAATGTTGAGGGCTTATTGTATCATGTTTTAAAACAGTAAAAAACCGGGTTCCCTTTCTAACGGAACGATGTGTATGGAAAACCAAGTTGAAGCCAACATTCTACTGGTTGTCTTGCTCATAATCACTGCTCGTGGTTTTACCGCAAAGATGGCAACAGACCTGCGTGGGAAACAAATGAAAGCGGATCGATCTCATAAAAACTGATCAGAAATTAAATCAAGGAATAATTATATTGCAGTGCAACTTCTAAATCGGCTACCTTCAATGACTTTTCTAGGACCAAATATCCTCGAAAAATGTCTGATTATCAAGTTAGGCTATTCTATGATGACTATTGCGCAAAGGAACGTTTTTTGCAGGTTTGCGTACCCATACTTGCCTTAGCATTTATTGGTATTTATCAGAACTTTGAAGATGTTCCCTGCCGCTGTCGGTCTTCAGTGAGCTGCTCCACACAACAATCTCAAGCTTGGCTTAATGTGTAGTTTATGGCGCGCGTGTGATAAATAATCAACATAACGAAGTCACAGCTTCAGGAATTCTTTATTATATAGCCTAGATTAAATATCAAATCAAATCAAATCAAATCAAATTTATTTATATAGCCCTTCGTACATCAGCTGATATCTCAAAGTGCTGTACAGAAACCCAGCCTAAAACCCCAAACAGCAAGCAATGCAGGTGTAGAAGCACGGTGGCTAGGAAAAACTCCCTAGAAAAGCCAAAACCTAGGAAGAAACCTAGAGAGGAACCAGGCTATGTGGGGTGGCCAGTCCTCTTCTGGCTGTGCCGGGTAGAGATTATAACAGAACATGGCCAAGATGTTCAAATGTTCATAAATGACCAGCATGGTCGAATAATAATAAGGCAGAACAGTTGAAACTGGAGCAGCAGCACGGCCAGGTGGACTGGGGACAGCAAGGAGTCATCATGTCAAGTAGTCCTGGGGCATGGTCCTAGGGCCGCGGTTCAGTTGAAACTGGAGCAGCAGCACGGCCAGGTGGACTGGGGACAGCAAGGAGTCATCATGTCAGGTAGTCCTGGGGCATGGTCCTAGGGCTCAGGTCCTCCGAGAGAGAGAAGGAGAGAATTAGAGAACGCACACTTAGATTCACACAGGACACCGAATTGGACAGGAGAAGTACTCCAGATATAACAAACTGACCCCAGCCCCCGACACATAAACTACTGCAGCATAAATACTGAAGGCTGAGACAGGAGGGGTCAGGAGACACTGTGGCCCCACCCGAGGACACCCCGGACAGGGCCAAACAGGAAGGATATAACCCCACCCACTATGCCAAAGCACAGCCCCCACACCACTGGAGGGATATCTTCAACCACCAACTTACCATCCTGAGACAAAGCTGAGTATAGCCCGCAAAGATCTCCGCCACGGCACAACCCAAGGGGGCGCCAACCCAGACAGGATGACCACATCAGTGAATCAACCCACTCAGGTGACGCACCCCCTCAGGGACGGCATGAGAGAGCCCCAGCAAGCCAGTGACTCAGCCCCTGTAATAGGGTTAGAGGCAGAGAATCCCAGTGGAAAGAGGGGAACCGGCCAGGCAGAGACAGCAAGGGTGGTTCGTTGCTCCAGAGCCTTTCCGTTCACCTTCCCACTCCTGGGCCAGACTACACTCAATCATATGACCCACTGAAGAGATGAGTCTTCAGTAAAGACTTAAAGGTTGAGACCGAGTTTGCGTCTCTGACATGGGTAGGCAGACCGTTCCATAAAAATGGAGCTCTATAGGAGAAAGCCCTGCCTCCAGCTGTTTGCTTAGAAATTCTAGGGACAATTAGGAGGCCTGCGTCTTGTGACCGTAGCGTACGTGTAGGTATGTACGGCAGGACCAAATCAGAGAGATAGGTAGGAGCAAGCCCATGCAATGCTTTGTAGGTTAGCAGTAAAACCTTGAAATCAGCCCTTGCTTTGACAGGAAGCCAGTGTAGGGAGGCTAGCACTGGAGTAATATGATCAAATTTTTGGTTCTAGTCAGGATTCTAGCAGCCGTATTTAGCACTAACTGAAGTTTATTTAGTGCTTTATCCGGGTAGCCGGAAAGTAGAGCATTGCAGTAGTCTAACCTAGAAGTGACAAAAGCATGGATTAATTTTTCTGCATCATTTTTGGACAGAAAGTTTCTGATTTTTGCAATGTTACGTAGATGGAAAAAAGCTGTCCTTGAAATGGTCTTGATATGTTCTTCAAAAGAGAGATCAGGGTCCAGAGTAACGCCGAGGTCCTTCACAGTTTTATTTGAGATGACTGTACAACCATTAAGATTAATTGTCAGATTCAACAGAAGATCTCTTTGTTTCTTGGGACCTAGAACAAGCATCTCTGTTTTATCCGAGTTTAAAAGTAGAAAGTTTGCTGCCATCCACTTCCTTATGTCTGAAACACATGCTTCTAGCGAGGGCAATTTTGGGGCTTCACCATGTTTCATTGAAATGTACAGCTGTGTATCATCCGCATAGCAGTGAAAGTTAACATTATGTTTTCGAATAACATCCCCAAGAGGTAAAATATATAGTGAAAACAACAGCGGTCCTAAAACGGAACCTTGAGGAACACCGAAATTTACAGTTGATTTGTCAGAGGACAAACCATCCACAGAGACAAACTGATATCTTTCCGACAGATAAGATCTAAACCAGGCCAGAACTTGACCGTGTAGACCAATTTGGGTTTCCAATCTCTCCAAAAGAATGTGGTGATCGATGGTATCAAAAGCAGCACTAAGGTCTAGGAGCACGAGGACAGATGCAGAGCCTCGGTCCGATGCCATTAAAATGTCATTTACCACCTTCACAAGTGCCGTCTCAGTGCTATGATGGGGTCTAAAACCAGACTGAAGCATTTCATATACATTGTTTGTCTTCAGGAAGGCAGTGAGTTGCTGAGCAACAGCCTTTTCTAAGATTTTTGAGAGGAATGGAAGATTCGATATAGGCCGATAGTTAGTAGCATTTTTACAATATTTATTTTCCTCAACTGGCCCTGAGGGTTTCCAAAACCTACCCGGGCCAGCGGGCAGCCCTGAATGTCAGGCCCTGGATAAGGTGTTAAATAATAGGTCATTGAAGGTTTATGGATGCGGTTGAGGGTAGTATGCTGTGTTACATAGACTTTTCATGTTCATATGGCCATTATGGAATTGGTGGAGGTGGTTCAGTTTGAGATAGATGGTCTATGGTAATTATATCCAGACAGTATTCCACCAACAGATGACATTAATTACTTTTCAAAAATAGGTTTTCACATTAGAGAAGAGTTTTAGACCAACAGCTTTGCTTAAAAGCCACTATAGTCAGTTATGGGGTAGGGCTCCATCCAGTATCACGTCAGAGACGTTATCTAAGTAGAACTGCATTCAAAATGGAGTGACTGAAACACGTGAAAGTCTTAGGAATTCTGGCATAATTATGTGCTCTAGCATTGAGATCCTTGAAACGTTTACATAGTATTGCCAGACGATAATATATGCCATTAAGCAGACACTTTTATCCAAATTGACTGAGTCATGCGTCATGCTGTATTTGTGGCTCCAGCAGGACTCAAACCCACGATCCTTGGCATTGCAAGCGCCATGCTCTACCAACTGAGCCACACAGCCAGGGTGTTATCTGATCCATAGTGATACTACACATGGAGACAGGAAAGATCTAATTATCCATGGTGACGCTTCAGTATGCTACAGAGAAGTTGTAAAGACTGGAATGGAAACCATGTTTGATTCCATTCCATACATTTCAATGAGCCCGTCCTCCTATAGCTCCTCCTACCAGCCTCCTCTGTATCATACTGAAGCATGGTATGCTACGTAATGTTAAATACTCCTCACAGCCTGCAACTATCATGGTCATTGTTAATCAGTCTAATCAATGTCTATCAATCAGAAGTAGTGATACTTAGAATGCATGTGAGTGGAAATTCATTGATTTTTTAAAAGTTTATGCTATTAGTCCATGTGCTCTTGAAGACCCCCTCAGAGCGGGCTTGTGCCTTTGACATGACATGCGGTCAAGATTAGTTTTATATGCTATATACTGTACCTACACTCACTACAGTTTGCCATCACAATATCACCAAGTGTATACAAATGGTTCAGAACAGCATTATTGAAACCAAACAAACCCAGCATCCTTTCCTCAAATAAATCTATACAAAAGTCTTTCACATATGCTTACAAGTGTCTCCATTCTCTAGTTCAGGTTTCCCCACCCATCTACACACAATACCCCATAATGAAGTGTCTCCATTCACTAGTTCAGGTTTCCCCACCCATCTACACACAATACCCCATAATGACAAAGTGTCTCCATTCTCTAGTTCAGGTTTCCCCACCCATCTACACACAATACCCCATAATGACAAAGTGTCTCCATTCTCTAGTTCAGGTTTCCCCCACCCATCTACACACAATACCCCATAATGACAAAGTGTCTCCATTCTCTAGTTCAGGTTTCCCCACCCATCTACACACAATACCCCATAATGACAAGTGTCTCCATTCTCTAGTTCAGGTTTCCCCACCCATCTACACACAATACCCCATAATGACAAGTGTCTCCATTCTCTAGTTCAGATTTCCCCACCCATCTACACACAATACCCCATAATGACAAGTGTCTCCATTCTCTCGTTCAGGTTTCCCCCACCCATCTACACACAGCAGTAGGGGACGGAGACTGTTAAGGATGGAGGGAACAATGAATGGCGCCAAATACAGGCAAATCCTTTATCAGAACGCGAATGACCTTAGACTGGAGCAAAATGTCCCAACAGGACAATGACCCCAAGCATAAAGCCAAAGCAACACTGGAATGGCTTCAGAACAATGTCAAAGTCTGAGTGATCCAACCAAAGTCCAAACGTGAATACCATTGAAAATCTGTGGAAAGACTTGAAGACTGCTGTTCACCGCCGCTCTCCATCTAACTTAACACAGCTTGAGAAAACCTGCAAGGAAGAATAGGAGAAAATCCCCAAATCTAGTTGTGCAAAGCTGATACAGACCTACCCAAGACGACTCAAAGCTGATACAGACCTACCCAAGACGACTCAAAGCTGATACAGACCTACCCAAGACGACTCAAAGCTGATACAGACCTACCCAAGACGACTCAAAGCTGATACAGACCTACCCAAGACGACTCAAAGCTGATACAGACCTACCCAAGACGACTCAAAGCTGATACAGACCTACCCAAGACGACTCAAAGCTGATACAGACCTACCCAAGACGACTCAAAGCTGATACAGACCTACCCAAGACGACTCAAAGCTGATACAGACCTACCCAAGACGACTCAAAGCTGATACAGACCTACCCAAGACGACTCAAAGCTGATACAGACCTACCCAAGACGACTCAAAGCTGATACAGACCTACCCAAGACGACTCAAAGCTGATACAGACCTACCCAAGACGACTCAAAGCTGATACAGACCTACCCAAGACGACTCAAAGCTGATACAGACCTACCCAAGACGACTCAAAGCTGATACAGACCTACCCAAGACGACTCAAAGCTGATACAGACCTACCCAAGACGACTCAAAGCTGATACAGACCTACCCAAGACGACTCAAAGCTGATACAGACCTACCCAAGACGACTCAAAGCTGATACAGACCTACCCAAGACGACTCAAAGCTGATACAGACCTACCCAAGACGACTCAAAGCTGATACAGACCTACCCAAGACGACTCAAAGCTGATACAGACCTACCCAAGACGACTCAAAGCTGATACAGACCTACCCAAGACGACTCAAAGCTGATACAGACCTACCCAAGACGACTCAAAGCTGATACAGACCTACCCAAGACGACTCAAAGCTGATACAGACCTACCCAAGACGACTCAAAGCTGATACAGACCTACCCAAGACGACT
>NW_027015348.1:0-5000 GCF_036934945.1 Oncorhynchus masou masou
TCCCTCCCTCCCTCCTCTCTCTCTCTCTCTCTCTCTCTCTCTCTCTCTCTCAGGGCGGCCCTAAGCAACACACTGCGCTTTCATCTGGTGCCTGTAGACTGTGTAGTGACATCACTTGAGGGGTTATGTGAGCTGAATAACAGAACAAAGGGCGGCAACACCACAAGCCCCTCCTCTACACACCCCATCTGTAGACATCATACATGTTCTCCTTCCTTATATTACCACTGTACAGTGGGGAGAACAAGTATTTGATACACTGCAGATTTTGCAGGTTTTCCTACTTACAAAGCATGTAGAAGTCTGTAATATTTATCATTGGTACAATTCAACTGTGAGAGACAGATTTTTAAGTAATTAATTTTCATTTTATTGCATGACATAAGTATTTGATCACCTACCAACCAGTAAGAATTCCGGCTCTCACAGACCTGTTAGTTTTTCTTTAAGAAGCCCTCCTGTTCTCCACTCATTACCTGTATTAACTGCACCTGTTTGAACTCGTTACCTGTATAAAGACACCTCTCCACACTCAATCAAACCAGACTCCAACCTCTCCACAATGGCCAAGACCAGGGAGCCGTGTAAGGACATCAGGGTTAAAATTGTAGACCTGCACAAGGCTGGGATGGGCTACAGGACAATAGAGCAAGCAGCTTGGTGAGGAAGGCAACAACTGTTGGTGCACTATTAGAAAATGGAAGAAGTTCAAGATGACAGGTCAATCACCCTTGGTCTGGGGCTCCATGCACAGATCTCACCTCGTGGGGCATCAATGATCATCAGGAAGGTGAGGGATCAGCCCAGAACTACACGGCAGGACCTGGCCAATGACCTGAAGAGAGCTGGGACCACAGTCTCAAAGAAAACACATTAGTAACACACTACGCCGTCATGTATTAAAATCCTGCAGCGCACACAAGGTCCCCCTGCTTAAGCCAGCGCATGTCCAGGCCCGTCTGAAGTTTGACAATGACCATCTGGATGATCCAGAGGAGGGAATGGGAGAAGGTCATGTGGTCTGATGAGACAAAATAGAGCTTTTGGTCTAAACTCCACTCGCCGTGTTTGGAGGAAGAAGAAGGATGAGTACAACCCCAAGAACACCATCCCAACCGTGAAGCATGGAGGTGGAAACATCATTCTTTGGGGATGCTTTTCTGCTAAAGGGGACAGGACGACTGCACCATATTGAGGGGAGGATGGATGGGGCCATGTATCACGAGATCTTGGCCAACAACCTCCTTCCTTCAGTAAGAGCATTGAAGATGGGTCGTGGCTGGGTCTTCCAGCATGACAACGACCCGAAACACACAGACAGGGCAACTAAGGAGTGGCTCCGTAAGAAGCATCACAAGGTCCTGGAGTGGCCTAGCCAGTCTCCAGACCTCAACCCAATAGAAAATCTTTGGAGGGAGCTGGAAATCCGTATTGCCCAGCGACATCCCCGATACCTGAAGGATCTGGAGAAGGTCTGTATGGAGGAGTGGGCCAAAATCCCTGCTGCAGTGTGTAAAACTGGTCAAGAACTACAGGAAACGTATGATCTCTTGTATTTGCAAACAAAGGTTTCTGTACCAAATTTTAAGTTCTGCTTTGTATCAAATACTTATGTCATGCAATAAATGCAATTGATTACTTAAAAATCATACAATGTGATTTCTGATTTTTGATTCCATCTCTCACAGTTGAAGCTAAGAGTTGTACCTAAGATAAAAACAGTTGTACCTAAGATAAAATTACAGACCTCTACATGCTTTGTAAGTAGGAAAACCTGCAAAAATCGGCAGTGTATCAAATACTTGTTCTCCTCACTTTATGTACCTCTCTGCATTCCCAGACACCATTACTTCTCTCTACACATCATTCTGTGACACCATTACCTCTGCACATCATTCTGTGACATCATTACCTCTACACATCATTCTGTGACATCATTACCTCTCTACACATCATTCTGTGACACCATTACCTCTCTCCACATCTACACATAACAACCTATTATATAGTAAACAGACTGTCTCATGTCTGGCCTTCTAGGTTCCTCTGTCCAGTGTCTGTGTTCTGTTGTCTATCTTAATCTTTTCTTTTATTGGCCAGTTCATGTCTTTTTCTTGCGACTCTCCTCTAAGGAAGGCCAGGCATCCCAGAGTCGCTCTTCACTGTTGGACGGAGAGAGAGACATACTAATGAGACTAAATTAATCATCTTGGTCCTCTGTTTAAAGTCAGGAAGATGTCAATAATTGATTTGTCTCTCGTGCTGCTCAGCATGGCACACACAGACACACACACACACACACACACACACACACACACACACACACACACACACACACACACACACACACACACACACACACACACACATGGTATGCACACACACACACATCCCCTCCCTCCAGTTCTGGATGATGGTCCCATGCAATACAACACATAGGGTTAACAGCCCCCCCCCCCCCCCCCCTCCCCCTGCTCTCAACCCCCCGATAGGCTGCCGGGGCTAGATGCTGGCACTCCTCTGGACCAATAGCAGGGCCCGGTGGTGATGTCATGGGGTAGTAGAGGGGCTGTTGCTGATGCTGCCGCTAGTCTGTATCCAAGGAGCAACACTGACAGAGAGAGACAGCCTGAAAACCCGGACCCACCCCGCCAACCCCATCCACCATCATCAACTCGGCCCTGCTCCAGAGGAGGGTAAGGGAAAACACGCCTCTCCGGAACATCACACAGAAAGACATCAAGGAGGTAGACTGTTATCTGGGGGTAGTTACACTAATATTAGGGGATGTTACTAAAGGATGTAGTGTAGTAGCTGTTGGCTGTACTGGAAAACGATGCAACGACTGTCGTCTAGGAGCTCTGTGTCCTCTCTCTCCATGTTGTGTCTGCTTCAGTAATCAGGTACTCTCTCTCTCCATGTTGTGTCTGTCAGTAATCAGGTGTCTCCTCATGTTGTGTCTGTCAGTAATCAGGTATCTCTCTCTCTCCATGTTGTGTCTGTCTGTCTGTAATCTCTAGGTGTCCTCTCTCTCTCCATGTTGTGTCTGTCTGTCTGTAATCAGGTACTCTCTCTCTCCATGTTGTGTCTGTCAGTAATCAGGTACTCTCTCTCTCCATGTTGTGTCTGTCAGTAATCAGGTACTCTCTCTCTCTCCATGTTGTGTCTGTCAGTAATCAGGTACTCTCTCTCTCCATGTTGTGTCTGTCAGTAATCAGGTACTCTCTCTCCATGTTGTGTCTGTCAGTAATCCGGTACTCTCTCTCTCCATGTTGTGTCTGTCAGTAATCAGGTACTCTCTCTCTCCATGTTGTGTCTGTCTGTCTGTAATCAGGTACTCTCTCTCTCCATGTTGTGTCTGTCTGTCAGTAATCAGGTACTCTCTCTCCCTCCATGTTGTGTCTGTCAGTAATCAGGTACTCTCCCCATGTTGTGTCTGTCTGTCAGTAATCAGGTACTCTCTCTCCATGTTGTGTCTGTCAGTAATCAGGTACTCTCTCTCTCCATGTTGTGTCTGTCTGTCAGTAATCAGGTACTCTCTCTGTCTCCATGTTGTGTCTGTCAGTAATCAGGTACTCTCTCTCCATGTTGTCTGTCAGTAATCAGGTACTCTCTCTCTCCATGTTGTGTCTGTAATCAGGTACTCTCTCTCTCCATGTTGTGTCTGTCTGTAATCAGGTACTCTCTCTCCATGTTGTTGTCTGTCAGTAATCAGGTACTCTCTCTCCATGTTGTGTCTTCTGTAATCAGGTCTGTCTGTCAGTAATCAGGTACTCTCTCTCTCCATGTTTGTCTGTCAGTAATCAGGTACTCTCTCTCTCCATGTTGTGTCTGTCTGTCTGTAATCAGAAACTCTCTCTCCATGTTTGTCTGTCTGTCAGTAATCAGGTACTCTCTCTCCCATGTTGTGTCTGTCTGTAATCAGGTACTCTCTCTCTCCATGTTGTGTCTGTCAGTAATCAGGTACTCTCTCCATGTTGTGTCTGTCAGTAATCAGGTACTCTCTCTCTCCATGTTGTGTCTGTCAGTAATCAGGTACTCTCTCTCTCCATGTTGTGTCTGTCAGTAATCAGGTACTCTCTCCCTCCATGTTGTGTCTGTCTGTCAGTAATCAGGTACTCTCTCTCTCCATGTTGTGTCTGTCAGTAATCAGGTACTCTCTCTCTCTCCATGTTGTGTCTGTCTGTAATCAGGTACTCTCTCTCTCCATGTTTGTCTGTCTGTAATCAGGTACTCTCTCTCTCCATGTTGTGTCTGTCAGTAATCAGGTACTCTCTCTCCATATTATGTCTGTCAGTAATCAGGTACTCTCTCTCTCCATGTTGTGTCTGTCTGTAATCAGGGTACTCTCTCTCTCTCCATGTTGTGTCTGTCAGTAATCAGGTACTCTCTCTCCATGTTGTGTCTGTCTGTAATCCAGGTACTCTCTCTCCATGTTGTCTGTCTGTAATCAGGTACTCTCTCTCTCCATGTTGTGTCTGTCAGTAATCAGGTACTCATGTTGTGTCTGTCTGTCAGTAATCTCCATGTTGTGTCTGTCAGTAATCAGGTACTCTCTCTCCATGTTGTCTGTCTGTCAGTAATCAGGTACTCTCTCTCCATGTTGTGTCTGTCAGTAATCAGGTACTCTCTCTCTCCATGTTGTGTCTGTCTGTCAGTAATCAGGTACTCTCTCTCTCCATGTTGTGTCTGTCAGTAATCAGGTATTCTCTCTATGTTGTGTCTGTCTGTAATCAGGTACTCTCTCTCCATGTTGTGTCTGTCAGTAATCAGGTACTCTCTCTCTCCATATTGTGTCTGTCTGTAATCAGGTACTCTCTCTCTCTCCATGTTTGTCTGTCAGTAATCAGGTACTCTCTCTCTCCATGTTGTGTCTGTCTGTAATCAGGTACTCTCTCTCTCCATGTTGTGTCTGTCTGTAATCAGGTACTCTCTCCATATTTGTCTGTCGGTAATCGGGTACTCTCTCTCTCCATGTTGTGTCTGTCAGTAATCCAAAC
>NW_027015348.1:7500-11706 GCF_036934945.1 Oncorhynchus masou masou
CCCACACCCACATCCCTAGTGCCTGGCCACACCCCTATCCCTAGTGCCTGGCCACACCCCTATACCTAGTGCCTGGCCACACCCCTATCCTTAGTGCCTGGCCACACCCACATCCCTAGTACCTGGCCACACCCCTATCCCTAGTGCCTGGCCACACCCACATCCCTAGTGCCTGGCCACACCCACATCCCTAGTGCTGGCTACACCCCTATCCCTAGTGCCTGGCCACACCCCTATCCCTAGTGCCTGGCCACACCCCTATCCCTAGTGCCTGGCCACACCCACATCCCTAGTGCCTGGCCACACCCCTATCCCTAGTGCCTGGCCACACCCCATCCCTAGTGCCTGGCCACACCCCCATCCCTAGTGCCTGGCCACACCCCCATCCCTAGTGCCTGGCCACACCCCTATCCCTAGTGCCTGGCTACACCCCTATCACTAGTGCCTGGCCACTCCCCTATCCCTAGTGCCTGGCCACACCCCCATTCTTAGTGCCTGGACTACACCCTATCCCTAGTGCCTGGCCACACCCCCATCTCTAGTGCCTGGCCACACCCCATCCCCAGTGCTTGGCCACACCCCCATCCCTAGTGCCTGGCCACACCCCCATCACTAGTGCCTGGCCACACCCCCATCCCTAGTGCCTGGCCACACCCCCATTCCGAGTGCCTGACTACACCCCTATCCCTAGTGCCTGGCCACACTCCTATCCCCAGTGCTTGGCCACACCCCCATCCCTAGTGCCTGGCCACACCCCCATCCCTAGTGCCTGGCCACACCCCCAGCCCTAGTGCTTGGCCACACCCCCATCCCTCGTGCCTTTGTTATTCTTTGCCACATGGTCTTAAATTGTAAAAAAAATGTATAAATGTATCTTGGTTGCCCATGCTATTTCAACAAGAAATCATTTAATGGCGGATTGATTTATTCCCAAGTTTTTAGTATGTGTTTTTTCAAGATGAGTGATGAGAAAGGAATCATCCAGCTCATTTTGTATATCACTACGTCCCCATACGCCATGACGGATTATAGGTGAGTTTACATTATAATATTTCTGATAGACAAATTTTCTTCTCCGCCCATAATTCTTGGACTGGGGAAACAGGACATCCCTGTCTTGTGCCTCTTTCTAAAGCAATTTCATCAGATAACGTGTTATTTGTGTATATTTTTTTGCATTATGTAATATTTTTATTAAATTATTAATAAATTATTATTATTAAATTATTATTAAATTAAATTATTATTTCAGCTGGAAAGTTGAAAGCTTCCAAAGTTTTGAATAGAAAAGGCCTTTCAAGACGGTTGAAGACCTTTTCGGCATCGACAGCCATTATTGCTAAATGTATATCTTGTTTTTTTGCATATTGTATTAAACTGAAACATGTTCTTGTATTTGTTTGTAAGTGTCTATTTTTTATAAACCCTGTTTAATTGACAAGTCTGGTTTCTGTAAATTCGCACATGTTTTAACTATATCTAATAATTATTTTTTTTTTGGGGGGTCTCTCTCTTTAGTGATTTTCTTTTGTCTGTTGATAATAGCTTCAGGGTTGTTAAGTCTAAGAAGGCTACAGAATCCATCCAACTGTTGTTTATTTCTGATTTATACTTGTGCCTTCGGAAAGCATTACATTTTTCTACATTTTGTTAAGTTACAGCCTTATTCTAAAATGGATTAAATTGTTAAGCGCTTTTTCGCTATCAACCTACACACAATACTCACAATGATGAAGCAAAAAGAGGTTTTATAAATGTTTGCAAATGTATAAAAACAAACGGACATTTCACATTTACATAAGTATTCAGATCCTCTCATGCTCTGTCAGGTTGGACAGCTATTTTCAGGTCTCTCTAGAGATGTTTCATCGGGCCTAAGTCCGGGCTCTGGCTGGGCCATTCAAGGACATTCAGAGACTTGTCCCGAAGCCTCACCTGCACTGGCTTGGCTGTGTGCTTAGGGTCGTTTGAAGGTCCCGAAACCCAGTCTGCGGTCCTGAGTGTTCTGGAGCAGGTTTTCATCAAGGATCTCTGTACTTTGCTTAGTTCATCTTTCCCTCATTTCTGACTAGTATCCCAGTCCCTGCTGTTGAAAAACACCGCCACAGCATGATGCTGCCACCACCATGCTTCACCATAGGGACGCTGCCACCACCATGCTTCACCGTAGGGATGGTGCCAGGTTTCTTCCAGCATATTTGGTATTCAGGCTAAATAGTTCAAACCAGAGAATCTTATTTCTCATGGTCTGTCCTTTAGGTGCCTTTGGCAAACTCCAAGCAGGCTTTCAGATGCTTCCGTCTGGCCACTCTACCATAAAGGCCTGATTGGTGGAGTGCAGCAGAGATGATTGTCCTTCTGGAAGGTTCTCCCATCTACACAGAGGAACTCTGCAGCTCTGTCAGAGTGACCATCGGGTTCTTGGTCACCTCCCAGACCTTTCAGTTTGGCCGGCAGTACAGCTCTAGGAAGAGTCTTGGTGCTTCCAAACTTCTTCCATTTAAGAATGATGGAGGCCGCTGTGTTCTTGGGGACCTTTAATGCTGCAGAAATCTTTTGGTACCTCTTCCCCAGATCTGTGCCTTGACACAATCCTGTCTCTCGGAGTCATGGACAATTCCTTCACCTCATGGCTTAGTTTTTGCTCTAACTGTGGGACCTTTATAGACAGCTGTGTGCCTTTCCAAATCATGTCCAATCAATTGAAGGTACTACAAGTGGACTCCAATGAAGTTGTAGAAACATCCTCAAGGATCATTAATGGAAACAGAAGCACCTGAGCTCAATTTCAAGTCTCATAGCAAGGTATCTGAATACTTATGTAAATAAGGTATTTCTGTTTTTATTTTAATACATTAGCAAACTTTTCCATAAACACAGTTTTGCTTTGTCATTATGGGGTGTTGTGATGTCATTATGGGGTATTGTGATGTCATTATGGGGTATTGTGATGTCATTATGGGGTATTGTGTGTAGATTGATGAAGATGTTTATTTTATTTAATCCATTTTAGAACAAGGCTGTAACGTAACAAAATGTGGAAAAGAGAAGGGGTCTGAATACTTTCCAAATGCGCTGGACATTTTCATAAAATCGTCATTAATCACATTGTTGTTTTTAATTAACGCATTTTGTATCTTTGCCTTTTAAATTACAACTGGTTTAGCGTGTATTTGCTGCGAGATATTTACCAGGTTTATTTGCCATTAAGTAGTAGGCTTTTAAAATATCGTATTCCTGCTTATTTTCAGAAATGGTATTTTCTTCTTTACCTTGTACCGATGTTTGCATGTCCTTTTCTAAGATGTATTTTATTTCATTTTCAACTCAAGGTTACAATTTTGCAGAGATTTTCCTAACGTACACCTTAAGTTATTCTGAATTAAATCAGGGAGTCAGCTCTTTCTCTGTCCTTATGTCTACATTTGTAATTGGTTCTCCAAAACTTTTTTTCCCTCTCATCAAGTTGTTTAGATTTGAAAACCCAACAGTTGTATTGGAAGGGGTCTGCGCTCAAAGGCTGTGTTTGGTTCTCCTCTTTGTCTTTCTCACTCCAAACCCACGTGTGTTTCAGTCAATGCCATTTAAAATGCCCACGTGGTCAATCAATCACTAAAGTTTCGCACGTGGTCAATCAATCACTAAAAAAAGCAAGGCCCCTTCATTATCAACGCCTCAGTGCCTACATTAAACATAAAAATAGCCTTCTTGACTTTGAAGTCAGGAGGACTTGAGTTATGAGCCATGACTAATACGGGATGTTTAACCCTTTTCGATCCAAGAACTGGTCCTAAAATGAATAGTATTAGGAATAGTGAATAGTGAATGAATAGTATTATAATAGTAATGAATAGTATTGAATAGTATATTGAATAGTATGAATAGTATGAATAGTATGAATAGTAATGAATAGTATGAATAGTATGAATAGTATGAATAGTAATGAATAGTATTATAATAGTAATGAATAGTATTGAATAGTATATTGAATAGTATGAATAGTATGAATAGTATGAATAGTATGAATAGTATGAATAGTATGAATAGTATGAATAGTAATGAATAGTATTATAATAGTAATGAATAGTATTGAATAGTATATTGAATAGTAAGGAATAGTATGAATAGTATGAATAGTAATGAATAGTATGAATAGTATGAATAGTAATGAATAGTATGAATAGTATGAATAGTATGAATAGTATG
>NW_027015349.1:0-11704 GCF_036934945.1 Oncorhynchus masou masou
TTACTGTAGTGGAAGTTGGTTGATAGTGGCTGTAGTGGTGGGGGTAGATAGTGGATGTAGTGGTGGGGGTAGATAGTGGCTGTAGTGGTGGTGGGTAGATAGTGGCTGTAGTGGTGTTGGATAGATAGTGGCTGTAGTGGTGGTGGGTAGATCGTGGCTGTATTGGTGGGGGGTAGATAGTGGCTGTAGTGGTGATGAGTAGACAGTGTCTGTAGTGGTGGTGGGTAGATACTGACTAAGGTGGTGGTGGGTAGATAGCGACTGTAGTGGTGGAGGGTAGACAGTGACTGTTGTGGTGGGTGGTAGATACTGAGTGTTGTGGTGGTGGGTAGACAGTGACAATAGTGGTTGTGGGTAGATAGCGACTGTAGTGGTGGGTGGTAGATACTGGCTGTAGTGGTGGGGGGTAGAAACTGACTGTAGTGGTGGGTGGTAGATACTGACTGTTGTGGTGGGGGGTAGACAGTGTCAATAGTGGTGGTGGGTAGATAGTGGCTGTAGTGGTGGTGGGTAGATAGTGGCTGTAGTGGTGGTTGGCAGATAGTGGCTGTAGTGGTGGTGGGTAGATAGTGGCTGTAGTGGTGACGGGTAGATAGTGGCTGTAGTGGTGGTGGCTAGATAGTGGCTGTAGTGGTGACGGCTAGATAGTGACTGTAGTGGTGGTGGGTAGATAGTGACTGTGGTGGTCGTGGGTAGATAGTGACTGTAGTGGTGGTGGGTAGATAGTGGCTGTAGTGGTGGTGGGTAGATAGTGGCTGTAGTGGTGGTTGGCAGATAGTGGCTGTAGTGGTGGTGGGTAGATAGTGGCTGTAGTGGTGACGGGTAGATAGTGGCTGTAGTGGTGGTGGCTAGATAGTGGCTGTAGTGGTGACGGGTAGATAGTGGCTGTAGTGGTGGTGGCTAGATAGTGGCTGTAGTGGTGACGGCTAGATAGTGACTGTAGTGGTGGTGGGTAGATAGTGACTGTGGTGGTCGTGGGTAGATAGTGACTGTAGTGGTGGTGGGTAGATAGTGGCTGTAGTGGTGGTGGGTAGATAGTGGCTGTAGTGGTGGTTGGCAGATAGTGGCTGTAGTGGTGGTGGGTAGATAGTGGCTGTAGTGGTGACGGGTAGATAGTGGCTGTAGTGGTGGTGGCTAGATAGTGGCTGTAGTGGTGACGGCTAGATAGTGACTGTAGTGGTGGTGGGTAGATAGTGACTGTGGTGGTCGTGGGTAGATAGTGACTGTAGTGGTGGTGGGTAGATAGTGACTATAGTGGTGGTGGGTAGATAGTGACAGTAGTGGTGGTGGGTAGATAGTGACTGTAGTGGTGGTGGGTAGATAGTGGCTGTAGTGGTGGTGGGTCGATAGTGGCTGTAGTTTTGATCGGTAGATAGTGGCTGCAGTGGTGGTTGGTAGATAGTGGCTGTAGTGGTGGTTGGTAGATAGTGGCTGTAGTGGTGGTGGGTAGACAGTGACTGTAGTAGTGGTGGGTAGATAGTGACTGTAGTGGTGGCTGGTAGATAGTGGCTGTAGTAGTGGTTGCAGATTGTGGCTGTAGTGGTGGTGGGTTGATAGTGACCGTAGTGGTGGTGGGTAGATAGTCGCTGTAGTGGTGGTGGGTAGATAGTGGCTGTAGTAGTGGTTGGTAGATAGTGACTGTAGTGGTGGTGGGTAGATAGTGGCTGTAGTAGTGGTTGCAGATTGTGGCTGTAGTGGTGGGGGGATAGATAGTGGCTGTAGTGGTGGGGGTAGATAGTGGCTGTAGTGGTGGTGGGTAGATAGTGGCTGTAGTGGTGGTGGGTCGATAGTGGCTGTAGTAGTGGTTGGTAGATAGTGACTGTAGTGGTGGTTGGTAGATAGTGGCTGGAGTGGTGGTGGGTAGATAGTGGCTGTAGTGGTGGTGGGTAGATAGTGGCTGTAGTGGTGGTGGGTCGATAGTGGCTGTAGTGGTGGTGGGTAGATAGTGACTGTAGTGGTGGTGGGTCGATAGTGGCTGTAGTGGTGGTGGGTAGATAGTGACTGTAGTGGTGGTGGGTAGACATTGACTGTAGTGGTGGGTGGTAGATACTGACTGTTGTGGTGGTGAGTAGACAGTGACAATAGTTGTTGTGGGTAGATAGCGACTGTAGTAGAGGTGGGTAGTTAGTGGCTGTAGTGGTGGTGGGTAGACAGTGACTGTTGTGGTGGGTGGTAGATACTGACTGTTGTGGTGGGGGGTAGACAGTGACTGTAGCGGTAGTGGGTCGATAGTGCCTGTAGTGGTGGGGGTAGATAGTGACTGTAGTGGTGGTTTTAGGAGACAGTGGCTGTAGTGGTGGTGGGTAGATAGTGGCTGTAGTGGTGGTGGGTACATAGTTGCTGTAGTGGTGGTGGGTAGATAGTGGCTGTAGTGGTGGTGGGTAGATAGTGGCTGTAGTAGTGGTTGGTAGATAGTGACTGTAGTGGTGTTGGGTAGATAGTGGCTTTGGTAGTGGTTGCAGATTGTGGCTGTAGTGGTGGGGGGATAGATAGTGGCTGTAGTGGTGGGGGGGGGAGATTGTGGCTGTAGTGGTGGGGGGGTAGATAGTGGCTGTAGTGGTGGGGGGGTAGATTGTGGCTGTAGTGGTGGGGGGTAGATTGTGGCTGTAGTGGTGGTGGGTAGATAGTGGCTGCAGTGGTGGTGGGTAGATAGTGGCTGTAGTGGTGGTGGGTAGATAGTGGCTGTAGTGGTGTTGGATAGATAGTGGCTGTAGTGGTGGTGGGTAGATAGTGGCTGTAGTGGTGGTGGGTAGATAGTGGCTGTAGTGGTGGTGGATAGATAGTGGCTGTAGTAGTGGTTGGTAGATAGTGGCTGTAGTGGTGGGGGGTAGATTGTGAAGTGGTGGTGGTGGGTTTATAGTGACTGTCGTTGTGGGGGGTAGATACTGACTATAGTAGTGGTGGGTAGATACTGTCTGCAGTGGTGACCGGTAGATAGTGGCTGTAGTGGTGGTTGGTAGATAGTGGCTGTAGTGGTGGTGGGTAGACAGTGACTGTAGTAGTGGTGGGTAGATATTGACTGTAGTGTTGGGGGTAGATACTGTCTGTAGTGGTGGGGGGTAGATAGTGATTGTAGTGTTGTGGGTAGATACTGACTATAGTGGTCGGGGGTAGATAGTGACTGTCGTGGTGGTGGTTAGATACTGACAATAGTGGTGGTGGGTAGATACTGTCTGTAGTGGTGGTGGGTAGATACTGACAATTGTGGTCGTGGGTAGATACTGTCTGTAGTGGTGGTGGGTAGATACTGTCTGTGGTGGTGGTGGGTAGATACTGACAATAGTGGTGGTGGGTAGATAGTGGTTGTAGTGGTGGTGGGTAGATCCTGTCTGTAGTGGTGGTGGGTAGATACTGTCTGTGGTGGTGGTGGGTAGATACTGACAATAGTGGTGGTGGGTAGATAGTGTCTGTAGTGGTGGTGGGTAGATACTGTCTGTAGTGGTGGTGGGTAGATACTCTTTGTAGTGGTGGTGGGTAGATACTGTCTGTAGTGGTGGTGGGTAGATAGTGTCTGTAGTGGTGGTGGGTTGATACTGTCTGTAGTGGTGGTGGGTAGATACTGACTATAGTGGTGGTGGGTAGATACTGTCTGTGGTGGTGGTGGGTAGATACTGACTATTGTGGTGGTGGGTAGATACTGTCTGTGGTGGTGGTGGGTAGATACTGACAATAGTGGTGGTGGGTAGATAGTGTCTGTAGTGGTGGGTGGTAGATACTGACTGTTGTGGTGGTGAGTAGACAGTGACAATAGTTGTTGTGGGTAGATAGCGACTGTAGTAGAGGTGGGTAGTTAGTGGCTGTAGTGGTGGTGGGTAGACAGTGACTGTTGTGGTGGGTGGTAGATACTGACTGTTGTGGTGGGGTGTAGATACTGACTGTTGAGGTGGTGGGTAGATAGTGACTATAGTGGTGGTGGGTAGATAGTGACTGTAGTGGTGGTGGGTAGATAGTGGCTGTAGTGGTGGGGGGTAGAAACGGACTGTGGTGGTGTGGGGTAGATCGTGGCTATAGTGGTGGTGGGTAGATAATTACTATAGTTGTGGTGGGTAGACAGTGACTGTAGTGGTGGGGGGTAGATTCTGGCTTTCGTGGTGGTTGGTAGACAGTGACTGTAGTTATGGTGGGTAAGTAGTGGATGTAGTGGTGGTAGGTAGACAGTGACTTTAGTAGTGGTGTTTAGACAGTGACTGTAGTGGTGGTGGGTAGATAGTTACTGTAGTGGAAGTTGGTTGATAGTGGCTGTAGTGGTGGGGGTAGATAGTGGATGTAGTGGTGGGGGTAGATAGTGGCTGTAGTGGTGGTGGGTAGATAGTGACTGTAGTGGTGGTGGGTAGATAGTTACTGTAGTGGAAGTTGGTTGATAGTGGCTGTAGTGGTGGGGGTAGATAGTGGATGTAGTGGTGGGGGTAGATAGTGGCTGTAGTGGTGGTGGGTAGATAGTTACTGTAGTGGAAGTTGGTTGATAGTGGCTGTAGTGGTGGGGGTAGATAGTGGATGTAGTGGTGGGGGTAGATAGTGGCTGTAGTGGTGGTGGGTAGATAGTGGCTGTAGTGGTGTTGGATAGATAGTGGCTGTAGTGGTGGTGGGTAGATCGTGGCTGTATTGGTGGGGGGTAGATAGTGGCTGTAGTGGTGATGAGTAGACAGTGTCTGTAGTGGTGGTGGGTAGATACTGACTAAGGTGGTGGTGGGTAGATAGCGACTGTAGTGGTGGAGGGTAGACAGTGACTGTTGTGGTGGGTGGTAGATACTGAGTGTTGTGGTGGTGGGTAGACAGTGACAATAGTGGTTGTGGGTAGATAGCGACTGTAGTGGTGGGTGGTAGATACTGGCTGTAGTGGTGGGTGGTAGATACTGGCTGTAGTGGTGGGGGGTAGAAACTGACTGTAGTGGTGGGTGGTAGATACTGACTGTTGTGGTGGGGGGTAGACAGTGTCAATAGTGGTGGTGGGTAGATAGTGGCTGTAGTGGTGGTGGGTAGATAGTGGCTGTAGTGGTGGTTGGCAGATAGTGGCTGTAGTGGTGGTGGGTAGATAGTGGCTGTAGTGGTGACGGGTAGATAGTGGCTGTAGTGGTGGTGGCTAGATAGTGGCTGTAGTGGTGACGGCTAGATAGTTACTGTAGTGGTGGTGGGTAGATAGTGACTGTGGTGGTCGTGGGTAGATAGTGACTGTAGTGGTGGTGGGTAGATAGTGGCTGTAGTGGTGGTGGGTAGATAGTGGCTGTAGTGGTGGTTGGCAGATAGTGGCTGTAGTGGTGGTGGGTAGATAGTGGCTGTAGTGGTGACGGGTAGATAGTGGCTGTAGTGGTGGTGGCTAGATAGTGGCTGTAGTGGTGACGGCTAGATAGTGACTGTAGTGGTGGTGGGTAGATAGTGACTGTGGTGGTCGTGGGTAGATAGTGACTGTAGTGGTGGTGGGTAGATAGTGACTATAGTGGTGGTGGGTAGATAGTGACAGTAGTGGTGGTGGGTAGATAGTGACTGTAGTGGTGGTGGGTGGATAGTGGCTGTAGTGGTGGTGGGTCGATAGTGGCTGTAGTTTTGATCGGTAGATAGTGGCTGCAGTGGTGGTTGGTAGATAGTGGCTGTAGTGGTGGTTGGTAGATAGTGGCTGTAGTGGTGGTGGGTAGACAGTGACTGTAGTAGTGGTGGGTAGATAGTGACTGTAGTGGTGGCTGGTAGATAGTGGCTGTAGTAGTGGTTGCAGATTGTGGCTGTAGTGGTGGTGGGTTGATAGTGACCGTAGTGGTGGTGGGTAGATAGTCGCTGTAGTGGTGGTGGGTAGATAGTGGCTGTAGTAGTGGTTGGTAGATAGTGACTGTAGTGGTGGTGGGTAGATAGTGGCTGTAGTAGTGGTTGCAGATTGTGGCTGTAGTGGTGGGGATAGATAGTGGCTGTAGTGGTGGGGGTAGATAGTGGCTGTAGTGGTGGTGGGTAGATAGTGGCTGTAGTGGTGGTGGGTCGATAGTGGCTGTAGTAGTGGTTGGTAGATAGTGACTGTAGTGGTGGTTGGTAGATAGTGGCTGGAGTGGTGGTGGGTAGATAGTGGCTGTAGTGGTGGTGGGTAGATAGTGGCTGTAGTGGTGGTGGGTCGATAGTGGCTGTAGTGGTGGTGGGTAGATAGTGACTGTAGTGGTGGTGGGTCGATAGTGGCTGTAGTGGTGGTGGGTAGATAGTGACTGTAGTGGTGGTGGGTAGACATTGACTGTAGTGGTGGGTGGTAGATACTGACTGTTGTGGTGGTGAGTAGACAGTGACAATAGTTGTTGTGGGTAGATAGCGACTGTAGTAGAGGTGGGCAGTTAGTGGCTGTAGTGGTGGTGGGTAGACAGTGACTGTTGTGGTGGGTGGTAGATACTGACTGTTGTGGTGGGGGTAGACAGTGACTGTAGCGGTAGTGGGTCGATAGTGCCTGTAGTGGTGGGGGTAGATAGTGACTGTAGTGGTGGTTTTAGAGAGACAGTGGCTGTAGTGGTGGTGGGTAGATAGTGGCTGTAGTGGTGGTGGGTACATAGTTGCTGTAGTGGTGGTGGGTGGGGATAGTGGCTGTAGTGGTGGTGGGTAGATAGTGGCTGTAGTAGTGGTTGGTAGATAGTGACTGTAGTGGTGTTGGGTAGATAGTGGCTTTGGTAGTGGTTACAGATTGTGGCTGTAGTGGTGGGGGGATAGATAGTGGCTGTAGTGGTGGGGGGGAGATTGTGGCTGTAGTGGTGGGGGTAGATAGTGGCTGTAGTGGTGGGGGGGTAGATTGTGGCTGTAGTGGTGGGGGTAGATTGTGGCTGTAGTGGTGGTGGGTAGATAGTGGCTGTAGTGGTGGTGGGTAGATAGTGGCTGTAGTGGTGGTGGGTAGATAGTGGCTGTAGTGGTGTTGGGTAGATAGTGGCTGTAGTGGTGGTGGGTAGATAGTGGCTGTAGTGGTGGTGGGTAGATAGTGGCTGTAGTGGTGGTGGGTAGATAGTGGCTGTAGTGGTGTTGGGTAGATAGTGGCTGTAGTGGTGGGGGGGTAGATTGTGAAGTGGTGGTGGTGGGTTTATAGTGACTGTCGTTGTAGGGGGTAGATACTGACTATAGTAGTGGTGGGTAGATACTGTCTGCAGTGGTGACCGGTAGATAGTGGCTGTAGTGGTGGTTGGTAGATAGTGGCTGTAGTGGTGGTGGGTAGACAGTGACTGTAGTAGTGGTGGGTAGATATTGACTGTAGTGTTGGGGGTAGATACTGTCTGTAGTGGTGGGGGGTAGATAGTGATTGTAGTGTTGTGGGTAGATACTGACTATAGTGGTCGGGGTAGATAGTGACTGTCGTGGTGGTGGTTAGATACTGACAATAGTGGTGGTGGGTAGATACTGTCTGTAGTGGTGGTGGGTAGATACTGACAATTGTGGTCGGGTAGATACTGTCTGTAGTGGTGGTGGGTAGATACTGTCTGTGGTGGTGGTGGGTAGATACTGACAATAGTGGTGGTGGGTAGATAGTGGTTGTAGTGGTGGTGGGTAGATACTGTCTGTAGTGGTGGTGGGTAGATACTGTCTGTGGTGGTGGTGGGTAGATACTGACAATAGTGGTGGTGGGTAGATAGTGTCTGTAGTGGTGGTGGGTAGATACTGTCTGTAGTGGTGGTGGGTAGATACTCTTTGTAGTGGTGGTGGGTAGATACTGTCTGTAGTGGTGGTGGGTAGATAGTGTCTGTAGTGGTGGTGGGTTGATACTGTCTGTAGTGGTGGTGGGTAGATACTGACTATAGTGGTGGTGGGTAGATACTGTCTGTGGTGGTGGTGGGTAGATACTGACTATTGTGGTGGTGGGTAGATACTGTCTGTGGTGGTGGTGGGTAGATACTGACAATAGTGGTGGTGGGTAGATAGTGTCTGTAGTGGTGGTGTGTAGATACTGTCTGTAGTGGTGGTGGGTAGATACTGTCTGTAGTGGTGGTGGGTAGATACTGTCTGTAGTGGTGGTGGGTAGATAGTGTCTGTAGTGGTGGTGGGTTGATACTGTCTGTAGTGGTGGTGGGTAGATACTGACTATAGTGGTGGTGGGTAGATAATGTCTGTCGTGGTGGTGGGTAGATACTGTCTGTAGTGGTGGTGGGTAGATAGTGTCTGTAGTGGTGGTGGGTTGATACTGTCTGTAGTGGTGGTGGGTAGATACTGACTATAGTGGTGGTGGGTAGATAATGTCTGTCGTGGTGGTGGGTAGATAGTGGGTTGGGGAGGTGTCTGTAAAATGACTTTGGACGAGCGGAGGTGGGACACGGTTAACACTGGTGCCGGACACACAATAGGTCAGTGAGACACAGGATAATCACACAGATTAGGGCCTCGGTTCAATCAGATGAAGTGTTAACCGGCGATAGCCAACACATATCTGATGTTTTGGCAGTGTCGGAGGTGTAACTGCGTTGGAGCTGTCAAAGCGGTGAGCAGCTGCTCTTGATTATTGTCATGAAGCCACACCGCCCTACTCACGTTAGAAGTTATATAAAAATAATGACGTCAAATTGAAAATGATTCAACTAAATCATTAGGATTTCTATCAGGCTAATGAAGGTGTTCAGATGTTGGATGTTAATTTGAGTCAGTTTGCTACAGCAGGAAAATAATCCTGCAACATCTGGAAATGTTAATTGTTATCTGGATTATAATTAATGGAAATGTTTTTGTAGGGGTTGATACATTTTTCGTTAAGTCAAATAAAGTCTGACTTTTTAAAGTGGAAATTACAAACTTTGGAAGCCTTTTTAAACCTTGAAAACTCTAGAAATTTGCATTTCATGCTGTGATGGAAAATCCTCAGCAACAAAATTGTGATCAAATTAAGATCCTACATCTGTAGATAACATCTCACATTCCTGTGTTCGAACTTGTAAACAAGGCTGCATGGGATTTCTCTCAATGCGACTCCTTGCAGCCAATGGCAAAGTCGGCTTTCGGTATAATGCCAGGAGCCGCGTGTGGATTTGACAGCTCTAACGCAGTTCCACCTTAGACCACCAAAACAACCTCAATGTGGATGTCAGCAAAAGCGCAACTGATTTAATAGAGCCGTAGGTTGGTCATATACTTCATCTGCTCCTCTGGGTAGTCGACTGACAAACAGTAATATTCTGCCTGGATAGTCCACTGACAAACAATATTACTCTGCCTGGATATCCACTGACAAACAGTAATACACTCTGCCTGGGTAGTTCACTGACAAACAGTAATAAACTCTGCCTGGGTAGTCCACTGACAAACAGTAATACACTCTGCCTGGGTAGTCCACTGACAAACAGTAATACACTCTGCCTGGGTAGTCCACTGACAAACAGTAATACACTGCCTGGATAGTCCATTTACAAACAGTAATACACTGCCTGGGTTGTCCACTGACAAACAGTAATACACTGCCTGGGTAGTCCACTGACAAACAGTAATGCACTCTGCCTGGGTAGTCCACTGACAAACAGTAATGCACTCTGCCTGGGTAGTCCACTGACAAACAGTAATACTCTGCCTGGGTAGTCCACTGTCAAACAGTAATACACTCTGCCTGGGTAGTCCACTGACAAACAGTAATACACTCTGTCTGGGTAGTTCACTGACAAACAGTAATACACTCTGTCTGGGTAGTCCACTGACAAACAGTAATACACTGCCTGGGTAGTCCACTGACAAACAGTAATACACTGCCTGGGTAAATCACTGACAAACAGTAATACTCTGCCTGGGTAATCCACAGTCAAACAGTCATACACTCTGCCTGGGTAGTCCACTGTCAAACAGTAATACACTCTGCCTGGGTTGTCCACTGTCAAACAGTAATACACTGCCTGGGTAGTCCACTGTCAAACAGTAATACACTCTGCCTGGGTAGTCCACTGTCAAACAGTAATACACTCTGCCTGGGTAGTAGACAGTCAAACAGTCATACACTCTGCCTGGGTAGTCCACTGTCAAACAGTAATACACTGCCTGGGTAGTTCACTGACAAACAGCAATACACTCTTCCTGGGTAGTGCACTGACAAACAGTAATACTCTGCCTGGGTAGTCCACTGTCAAACAGTAATACACTCTGCCTGGGTAGTAGACAGTCAAACAGTCATACACTCTGCCTGGGTAGTCCACTGTCAAACAGTAATACACTGCCTGGGTAGTTCACTGACAAACAGCAATACACTCTTCCTGGGTAGTCCACTGACAAACAGTAATACACTGCCTGGGTAGTCCACAGTCCAACAGTCATACACTCTGCCTGGGTAGTCCACTGACAAACAGTAATACACTGCCTGGGTAGTCCACTGACAAACAGTAATACACTGCCTGGGTAAATCACTGACAAACAGTAATACACTCTGCCTGGGTAGTCCACTGTCAAACAGTAATACACTCTGCCTGGGTAGTAGACAGTCAAACAGTCATACACTCTGCCTGGGTAGTCCACTGTCAAACAGTAATACACTCTGCCTGGGTAGTTCACTGACAAACAGTAATACACTCTTCCTGGGTAGTCCACTGACAAACAGTAATACACTGCCTGGGTAGTCCACAGTCCAACAGTCATACACTCTGTCTGGGTAGTCCACTGACAAACAGTAATACACTCTGCCTGGGTAGTCCACTGACAAACTGTAATACACTGCCTGGGTAGTCCACTATCAAACAGTAATACACTCTGCCTGGGTTGTCCTCTGTCAAACAGTAATACACTCTGCCTGGGTAGTCCACTGTCAAACAGTAATACACTCTGTCTGGGTAGTCCACTGTCAAACAGTAATACACTGCCTGGGTAGTCCACAGTCCAACAGTCATACACTCTGTCTGGGTAGTCCACTGACAAACAGTAATACACTGCCTGGGTAGTCCACTGACAAACAGTAATACACTGCCTGGGTAAATCACTGACAAACAGTAATACTCTGCCTGGGTAATCCACAGTCAAACAGTCATACACTCTGCCTGGGTAGTCCACTGTCAAACAGTAATACACTCTGCCTGGGTTGTCCACTGTCAAACAGTAATACACTGCCTGGGTAGTCCACTGTCAAACAGTAATACACTCTGCCTGGGTAGTCCACTGTCAAACAGTAATACACTCTGCCTGGGTAGTAGACAGTCAAACAGTCATACACTCTGCCTGGGTAGTCCACTGTCAAACAGTAATACACTCTGCCTGGGTAGACCACTGACAAACAGTAATACACTGCCTGGGTAGTTCACTGACAAACAGTAATACACTCTTCCTGGGTAGTCCACTGACAAACAGTAATACACTGCCTGGGTAGTCCACAGTCCAACAGTCATACACTCTGTCTGGGTAGTCCACTGACAAACAGTAATACACTGCCTGGGTAGTCCACTGACAAACAGTAATACACTGCCTGGGTAGTCCACTGTCAAACAGTAATACACTCTGCCTGGGTTGTCCTCTGTCAAACAGTAATACACTCTGCCTGGGTAGTCCACAGTCAAACAGTCATACACTCTGTCTGGGTAGTCCACTGTCAAACAGTAATACACTCTGCCTGGGTAGTCCACTGTCAAACAGTAATACACTCTGCCTGGGTAGTAGACAGTCAAACAGTCAGCTACACTCTGCCTGGGTAGTCCACTGTCAAACAGTCATACACTCTGCCTGGGTAGTCCACTGTCAAACAGTAATACACTCTTCCTGGGTAGTCCACAGTAATACACTGCCTGGGTAGTCCACAGTCCAACAGTCATAC
>NW_027015350.1:0-11704 GCF_036934945.1 Oncorhynchus masou masou
ACTACATTACTCTCCATTACACTACATTACTCCACATCATACTACATTATACTACATTACTCTCTCAATTACTACATTATCCTACATCATACTACATTACTCTACATTATACTACATTACTCTCACATTATACTACATTACTCTACATTATACTACATTACTCTACATTATACTACATTACTCTACATTATACTACATTACTCTACATTATACTACATTACTCTCCATTATACTACATTACTCTACATTATACTACATTACTCTACATTATACTACATTACTCTCCATTATACTACATTACTCTACATTATACTACATTACTCTACATTACTCTACATCATACTACATTACTCTCCATTATACTACATTACTCTACATTACATTACATTACTCCCATCATCACATTATACTACATTACTCCCCATTCATACATTACCCTACATTATACTACATTACTCTACATTATACTACATTACTCTACATACATTATACTACATTACTCTCTCATTATACTACATTACTCTACATTATACAGTGTTAATCCACATTACTAGGTCTACTGTTTTTCTGAGGGGAGGAGGGTGTTTGTTTGGGGGGTACAGTAGTATATTTTGCATCTTTCCTTCCAGATCTACTACCACGGGGAGCCAATCAGTGTCAACGTTCACGTCACAAACAACACCAACAAGACGGTGAAGAAAATGAAGATTTCAGGTGACTGCAACATACACTTCAGTATCAAATTACTGGTGGTCCTGTGTTTGTCTTTCAGAACGTTGATACGTTCTACAGATGTAGGATCTTTGACCTATATTGTCACGGCAACAAAAAAATATCCTGCAGCAACAGGATTTGAACGTTTTTAGTCCATAATGTTATTTGGACGGTGGTTGACGTTATTAGCTGGCCAAAAGTAGGCTACATTGAAAAGTGCAATATTGTTAATGTAGGTGTTCCGTGAATTCATGAAGCTCATCTAAGGAATATTCTCAGCAACAAAAGCGTGATCGAATTAAGATACTACATCTGTAACGATTGTAATTTCTATTCACAGTGCGTCAGTATGCAGACATCTGTCTATTCAACACAGCACAATACAGATGCCCGGTCGCAACAGAGGAGACAGAGTACGTTGTTTTGCCTTTTTTCAACACAGAAATCTGACATGTAGACCAGTCCTGTCTTCAGTAACTAATCTGACATGTAGACCAGTCCAGTCTTCAATAACTAATCTGACATGTAGACCAGTCCAGTCTTCAATAACTAATCTGACGTGTAGACCAGTCCTGTCTTCAATAACTAATCTGACGTAGGCCAATCCAGTCTTCAATAACTAATCTGACATGTCGGCCAGTCCAGTCTTCAATAACTAATCTGACATGTAGACCAGTCCAGTCTTCATTAACTAATCTGACATGTAGACCAGTCCAGTCTTCAATAACTAATCTGACATGTAGACCAGTCCAGTCTTCAATAACTATCTGACATGTAGACCAGTCCAGTCTTCGACATGTAGACCAGTCCAGTCTTCAATAACTAATCTGACATGTAGACCAGTCCAGTCTTCAATAACTAATCTGACATGTAGACCAGTCCAGTCTTCAATAACTAATCTGACATGTAGACCAGTCCAGTCTTCAATAACTAATCTGACATGTAGGCCAGTCCAGTCTTCAATAACTAATCTGACATGTGGATATAGAGATAAAATACTATTGTCATAGTGTTTCTTAGGATTGAGACATTGCCGGATGGTATGCCTGGTTAACCGTCATGAACACAAATTGAGACTATAAGTCAATTAAGGCCAAGCGTTAGTCAGGCCAAGCGTTAGTCAGGCCAAGCGTTAGTCAGGCCAAGCGTTAGTCAGGCCAAGCGTTAGTCATGATCACAGATAAGACCCATCCTCACGTACGGTACGTCAACCTTGTGTAACTGATCTGGTGTTATTGATTATCGTTGTCGCAGTGACGTGGTGGCTCCGAGTTCAACGTTTTGTAAAGTCTACACCCTCACCCCTTTCCTCAACAACAACCGAGAGAAACGTGGTCTGGCATTGGACGGGAAACTGAAACACGAGGACACAAACCTGGCTTCTAGTACATTGTGAGTATAATATGTTAAGCTATTTTATACAATGCTGTGCTATGCTATAATATACTATGCTATACTATACTATGTTATACTATGTAATGTTATGCTATACTATAATATGCTAAACTATGCTATACTATAAAATTCTAAACTATGTTATACTATACTATAATATTCTAAACTGTGTTATACTATACTATAATATTCTAAACTGTGTTATACTGTACTATACACTATGTTATACTACACTATGCTGTACTATACTATAATATTCTAAACTGTGTTATACTATACGATGCTATACTACACTATGTTATACTCTAATATTCTAAACTATGTTATGCTATATTATGTTAAACTATACTATGTTATACAATACTGTACTATAATATTCTATACTATGTTATACTATACCATACTATTATATACTATAATATTCTAAACTATGTTTAAACTATACTATAATATTCTAAACTGTGTTATACTATACTACACTATGTTATACTATAATATGCTAAACTATGCTATACTATACGATACTATGGTATACTATAATATTCTAAACTATGCTATACTATACTATACTATAGTTATACTATGGTATACTATAATATTCTAAACTAGTGCTATACTATACTATACTATGTTATACTATGCTATACTATAATATTCTATACTATGTTATACTATACTATGTTATACTATAATATTTTAAACTATGTTATACTATACCATACTATGTATACTATACTATACGATAATATTCTATACTATGTTATACTATACATACATGTTATACTATGCTATACTATAATATTCTATACTATGTTATACTATACTATAATATTCTAAACTGTGTTATACTATACTACACTATGTTATACTATAATATTCTAAACTATGTTATACTATACCATACTATGTTATACTAAACTATACTATAATATTCTAAACTACGGTTATACTATACCATACTATGCTACACTATAATATTCTAAACTATGTTATACTATACCATACTATGTTATGCTATGCTATACTATAATATTCTAAACTATGTTATGCTATATTATGTTAAACTATACTATGTTATACAATACTGTACTATAATATTCTATACTATGTTATATGGTATACATATATATGGTATATATATGGTTATACTATACTATGTTATACTATACTATTTTAAACTATGTTATACTATACTATGTTACACTATGCTATACTATAATATTCTAAACTATGTTATACTATACTATGTTATACTATAATATTTTAAACTATGTTATACTATGCTATACTATAATATTCTAAACTATGTTATACTATACTATAATATTCTAAACTGTGTTATACTATACTACACTATGTTATACTATAATATTCTAAACTATGTTATACTATACCATACTATACTATGTCCTACTATTCTATGCAATCTTATAATATACTATTCTATACTATGTTATACTATACTATGTCATATACTCAACTATACTATTCCATGTTAACTTTTTTATACAATACTAAAACATACTATACTATGTTATACTATTGTCTACTATGCTATACTATTCCACCCTATGTTATACTCTACCATGCTATACTGTTCTATACTATGTTATACCATACTGTACTCTATTATGCTATACAATTCTATACTGTGTTCTACTATTCTATACTATGTTATATTATTCTATACTATGTTATATTCTTTTATACTATGTTTTACTATAGTATACTATGTTGTACTATTCTATACTGTGTTCTACTATTCTATACTATGTTATATTCTTTTATACTATGTTATACTATTCTATACTGTGTTGTACTATTTTATACTATGTTATATTATTCTATACTATGTTATATTATTCTATGCTATGTTATACTATTCTATACTATGTTGTACTATTCTATACTATGTTATATTAGTCTATACTATGTTATATTATTCTATACTATGTTTTACTATACTATACTATACTATGTCTATCATGTATACTATTCTATACTATGTTATAGTATTCTAGCTATGTATATATTATACTATACTATGTATATATCTATACTATCATATACTATACTATACATGTTATACTATATCTATGCTATGCTATACTATTACTATACTATTGCTGTACTATGCTATACTATGTTATATTAGTCTATACTATGCTATACTATACCATGCTATGTTATACTATTGCTATACTATGTTATACTATTCTATACTATGCTGTACTCTATACTATGCTATACTATTCTATACTATGCTATACTATTATATACTATGTTATACTATTCTATACTATGCTATGTATCTATACTATGTTATACTATTCTATACTATGTTGTACTATTCTATACTATGTTATATTATTCTATACTATGTTATATTATTTTATACTATGTTTTACTATAGTATACTATGTTGTACTATTCTATACTATGTTATATTAGTCTATACTATGTTATATTATTCTATACTATGTCATAGTATTCTATACTACGTTGTACTATTCTATGTTATATTATTCTATACTATTCTATACTATGCTGTACAATTCTAAACTATGTTACAGTATACTATTCTATACTATGTTACAGTATTCTGTAATATGTTATACTATACTATTATATTCTATTCTATACTATCATGTACTATACTATACTGTTATACTATATTATGCTGCTATACTATAATATACTATACTATTATATACTTTGCTGTACTATACTACGCTGTTATACTACGCTATACTATTATATACTATACTATACTATGCTGCTATACTATACTATACTAGTGTGTACTATGCTATACTATTATATACTATGCTGTACTTATACTATACTATTATATACTATGCTATACTATTATATACTATGCTGTACTATATTATACTATGCTATACTATTATATACTATGCTATACTATACTACGCTGCTATACTATGCTATACTATTATATACTATGCTGTACTATACTACGCTGCTATACTATTATATACTATGTTACTATTATATACTATGCTATACTATTATATACTATGCTGTACTATACTACGCTGCTATACTATACTATACTATTATATACTATTATATACTATGCTATACTATTATATACTATGCTATACTATTATATACTATGCTATACTATTATATACTATGCTATACTATAGCTGTATACTATGCTGTACTATTATATACTATGCTATACTATACTACACTGGTATACTATGCTATACTATTATATACTATGCTGTACTATACTACACTGCTATACTATGCTATACTATTATATACTATGCTGTACTATTATATACTATGCTGTGCTATTATATACTATGCTGTACTATTATATACTATGCTGTACTATACTACGCTGCTATACTATGCTATACTATTATATACTATGCTATACTATTATATACTATGCTGTACTATTATATACTATGCTGTACTATTATATACTATGCTATACTATTATATACTATGCTATACTATATCATGATACTATGCTATACTATTATACTACTATGCTATACTATGCTAGTATACTATGCTATACTATTATAACTATGCTGTACTATATTATATACTATGCTATACTATTATATACTATGCTATACTATTATATACTATGCTATACTATTATATACTATGCTATACTATTATATACTATGCTATACTATTATATGCTATGCTATACTATTGTGTACTATGCTGTACTATTATATACTATGCTGTACTATACTACGCTGGTATACTATGCTGTACTATTATGTACTATGCTGTACCATACTACGCTGCTATACTATTATATACTATGCTATACTATTATATACTATGCTGTACTATTATATACTATGCTATACTATTATATACTATGCTATACTATTATATACTATGCTATACTATTATATACTATGCTATACTATTATATACTATGCTATACTATTATATACTATGCTATACTATTATATACTATGCTGTACTATTATATACTATGCTGTACTATACTACGCTGCTATACTATAATACAGTGCCAGTCAAAGTTTGGGCAGACCGACTCATTTGAGGATTTTTCTTTATTTTTACTATTTTGTACATTGTAGAATAATAGTGAAGATATCAATACTATGAAATAAGACATATGGAATAATGTAGTAACCAAAACATAATTTAGTAAAACCATCAATTTGAGATTCTTCAAAGTAGCCATCCTTTGCCTTGATGACGGCTCTGCACACCCTTGGCATTCTGTCAACCAGCTTCATGAGGTAGTCACCTGGAATGCATTTCAATTAACAGGTGTGCCTTGTTAAAAGTTTATGTGTTAACGTTCCTTCGTAATGCGTTTGAGCCAATCAGTTGTGTTGTGACAAGGTAAGGGTGGTATACAGAAGATAGCCCTATTTGGTAAAAGACCAACCTCATATTATGGCAAGAACAGCTCAAATAAGCAAAGAGAAACGACAGTCCATCATTACTTTAAGACATGAAGGTCAGTCAATCTGGAAAAGTTCAAGTACTTTGAAAGTTTCTTCAAGTGCAGTTGCAAAAACCATCAAGCGCTATGATGAAACTGGCTCTCATGAGGACCGCCACAGGAAAGGAAGACCCAGAGGTACCTGACTCTCATGAGGACCGCCACAGGAAAGGAAGACCCAGAGGTATCTCTGCTGCAGAGGATAAGTTCATTAGAGTTAACGGCACCTCAGATTGCAGCTCAAATAAATGCTTCAGAGTTCAAGTAACAGAGACATCTCAACATCAACTGTTCAGAGGAGACTGTGTGAATCAGGCCTTCATGGTCGAATTGCTGCAAAGAAACCACTACTAAGGACACCAATAAGAAGAAGAGACTTGCTTTGGCCAAGAAACACGAGCAATGGACATTAGACTTGTGGAAATCTGTCCTTTGGTCTGATGAGTCCAAATTTGAGATTTGTCTTTGTGAGGACGCAGAGCAGGTGAACGGATGATCTCTGCATGTGTGGTTCCCACCGTGAAGCATGGTGGAGGAGGTGTGATGGTGTGGGGGTTCTTTGTTGGTGACACTGTCTGACACTGTCTATTCTATGCTATGCTATGCTATACTATTCTATGCTATGCTCTGCTATGTCATGTTAAGGTTTCCCCCACTGTGGAAGGATAAAAGCTGAAGTTAGTCTCGCTGTCTTTAGACATATTGTGTATTGACCCTATTATTGTCTTGATGTCGTTGTCCGATATTTTCTCCTATTACACAGTTCATATCTGTATATAACATCCACACCAGCTCCACCAATCCCACCAGTTTCCACAATCCCACCAGTCCCATTCCACCAATCCCACCAACTTCCCACCAGTTTCCACAATCCCACCAGCTTCCACAATCCCACCAACTATCCCACCAGTTTCCACAATCCCACCAGCTTCCACAATCCCACCAACAATCCCACCAGCTTCCACAATCCCACCAACATTCCCACCAGTTTCACCAACAATCCCACCAGTTTCCACAATCCCACCAACTATCCCACCAGTTTCCACAATCCCACCAACAATTCACCAGTTTCTACAATCCCACCAACAATCCCACCAGTTTCCACAATCGACTTCACCAGTTTTACAATCCCACCAGTTTCTACAATCCCACCAACAATCCCACCAGTTTCCACAATCCCACCAACAATCCCACCAGTTTCTACAATCCCACCAACAATCCCACCAGTTCTACAATCCCACCAACAATCCCACCAGTTTCCACAATCCCACCAACAATCCCACAGTTTCCACAATCCCAGTCCAACAATCCCACCAGTTTCCACAATCCCACCAGCTTCCACAACCCTACCAGCTTCCACAATCCCAGCAGCTTCCACAACCCCACCAGCTTCCACAATCCCAGCAGCTTCCACAACCCCACCAGCTTCCACAATCCCAGCAGCTTCCACAACCCCACCAGCTTCCACAATCCCAGCAGCTTCCACAACCCCACCAGCTTCCACAATCCCAGCTGGTGAATGAAGGGCTTGGTGATAATCAGAAGATGTCCGTCAGTGATTTTTTTATAGATTTTTTTTGTCCAATCAACAGGTTAAGAGAGGGAGCCAACAAGGAGATCCTGGGTATCATCGTATCCTACAAAGTCAAAGTGAAGCTTGTTGTGTCTCGAGGCGGGTATGCACTTTACACATACATCTTGGTGCTAGATTTAGGGTTGAAACATACATCTTAGTGTTAGAGTTTACACATACATCTTGGTGTTAGGGTTAGGGTTGAAACATACATCTTGGTGTTAGGGTTTAAACATACATCTTGGTGTTAGGGTTAGGGTTTAAACATACATCTTGGTGTTAGGGTTAGGGTTTAAACATACATCTTGGTGTTAGGGTTTAAACATACATCTTGGTGTTAGGGTTTAAACATACATCTTGGTGTTAGGGTTAGGGTTTAAACATACATCTTGGTGTTAGGGTTTAAACATACATCTTGGTGTTAGGGTTTAAACATACATCTTGGTGTTAGGGTTTAAACATACATCTTGGTGTTAGGGTTTAAACATACATCTTGGTGTTAGGGTTAGGGTTTGCACATAATATCATAAGATGGTTAATGTAATGAATTATTATTCTAATTCCTAATTCTATGTTACTGTTTTGCTGAGGTACAAAAAAAAACTGACAATGTTTCATTGATTTCAGACTCTTAGGAGATCTCGCAACGAGGTAAACATAGATGTTTCTGTAATGACGTTGCATGCCAATACTGGTGGCTAGAGTTGTAGTGCTATTTGTTTTTCTGAAGAGATGTACATATATACTCTATGTGTTATACAGAGCAGACTGTAATATTAGTATAATAATGCAAGATGTAACATACATTGAAATGCTAATTCATAAACTTGTTTGTTCATCATACATCAATCATCTACATGTAGTTTCATTTTCTTTTCCAGCGATGTCCATGTTGAGCTCCCATTTACGCTAATGCATCCCAAACCAATCGAAGATGCAATCTACAGAGATGGTATGTTCCTACTTTTATGCAGTATTTTCAGTTCACAAGTTTTCAATGTCTTTCTGTTTTTTCACTCAATCAACAAAACCTTTCTTGGTCTAAAATGATGAATTATAATGGTCCATTAATTGTATTTCAGCTGCAGACGAGGCGCCAATAGACACAAACTTGATAGAATTTGACACAAAGTAAGAAGCTCTACTCCTGGTTTGTCTGATAGTTTAACACAGTATAACACAGGCACCCTGTCTGTCTGTCTGTCACTCTAACATACTGGGCCTTGCTGCTTACTGCTTACTGCCTGCTGCTTACTGCCTGCTGCTTACTGCCTGCTGCTTACTGCTTACTGCCTGCTGCTTACTGCCTGCTGCTTACTGCTTACTGCCTGCTGCTTACTGCTTACTGCCTGCTGCTTACTGCCTGCACGCTTACTGCCTGCCGCTTACTGCCTGCTGCTTACTGCTTACTGCCTGCTGCTTACTGCTTACTGCCTGCTGCTTACTGCCTGCCGCTACTACCTGCCTGCTGCTTGCTCCCTCTACTTGCTACTTACTGCCTGCTGCATTACTGCTTACTGCCTGCCTGCTTACTGCCTGCTGCTTGCTCCTCTACTTGCTACTTACTGCCTGCTGTTTACTGCCTGCTGCTTACTGCCTGCTGCTTACTGCCTGCTGCTTACTGCCTGCTGTTTACTGCTTACTGCCTGCTGCTTACTGCCTCTACTTGCTACTTACTGCCTGCCGCTTACTGCCTGCTGCTTGCTCCCTCTACTTGCTACTTACTGCCTGCTGCTTACTGCTTACTGCCTGCTGCTTACTGCCTGCTGCTTGCTCCCTCTACTTGCTACTTACTGCCTGCTGTTTACTGCCTGCTGCTTACTGCCTGCTGCTTACTGCCTGCTGTTTACTGCTTACTGCCTGCTGCTTACTGCCTCTACTTGCTACTTACTGCCTGCTGCTTACTGCCTGTTGCCTTCTGCTTACTGCCTGCTGCTTACTGCCTGTTGCCTTCTGCTTACTGCCTGCTGCTTACTGCCTGTTGCCTTCTGCTTACTGCCTGCTGCTTACTGCCTGTTGCATTCTGTTTACTGCCTGTTGCCTTCTGCTTACTGCCTGCTGCCTGCTGCTTACTGCCTGCTGCTTACTGCCTGTTGCCTTCTGCTTACTGCCTGCTGCTTACTGCCTGTTGCCTTCTGCTTACTGCCTGCTGCTTACTGCCTGTTGCCTTCTGCTTACTGCCTGCTGCTTACTGCCTGTTGCATTCTGTTTACTGCCTGTTGCCTTCTGCTTACTGCCTGCTGCCTGCTGCTTACTGCCTCTACTTGCTGCTTACTGCCTGTTGCCTTCTGCTTACTGCCTGCTGTTTACTGCCTGTTGCATTCTGTTTACTGCCTGTTGCCTTCTGCTTACTGCCTGCTGCCTGCTGCTTACTGCCTCTACTTGCTACTTACTGCCTGCTGCTTACTGCCTGTTGCGCCACTTGTCCTCGTCAATAAAACATGGCTTCACTTCCTCCTGTTTCGCTTCTATAACAGTCCATCTCTGGTCATGTAGCCTAACAGCCCATCTCTGACCATACAGCCTAACAGCCATCTCTGGTCATACAGCCTAACAGCCCATCTCTGGTCATACAGCCTAACAGCCCATCTCTGGTCATACAGCCTAACAGCCATCTCTGGTCATACAGCCTAACAGCCCATCTCTGGTCATGCAGCCTAACAGCCCATCTCTGACCATACAGCCTAACTGCCCATCTCTGGTCATACAGCCTAACAACCCATCTCTGGTCATACAGCCTAACAGCCATCTCTGGTCATACAGCCTAACAGCCATCGGTCATAGCCAACAGCCCATCTCTGGCCATGCAGCCCTAACAGCCCATCTCTGGTCATACAGCCTCAACAGACCCATCTCTGACCATACAGCCTAACAGCCCATCTCTGAGCCATAGCTGAGCCTAACAGCCCATCTCTGGTCATACAGCCTAACAGCCCATCTCTGACCATACAGCCTAACAGCCCATCTCTGACCATACAGCCTAACAGCCCATCTCTGACCATACAGCCTAACAGCCCATCTCTGACCATACAGCCCTAACAGCCCATCTCTGGTCATACAGCCTAACAGCCCATCTCTGACCATACAGCCTAACAGCCCATCTCTGGTCATACAGCCTAACAGCCATCTCTGACCATACAGCCTAACAGCCCATCTCTGGTCATACAGCCTAACAGCCCATCTCTGACCATACAGCCTAACAGCCCATCTCTGACCATACAGCCTAACAGCCCATCTCTGGTCATACAGCCTAACAGCCCATCTCTGGTCATACAGCCTAACAGCCCATCTCTGACCATACAGCCTAACAGCCCATCTCTGGCCATACAGCCTAACAGCCCATCTCTGGTCATACAGCCTAACAGCCCATCTCTGACCATACAGCCTAACAGCCCATCTCTGACCATACAGCCTAACAGCCATCTCTGACCATACAGCCTAACAGCCATCTCTGGTCATACAGCCTAACAGTCCATCTCTGGTCATACAGCCTAACAGCCCATCTCTGACCATACAGCCTAACAGCCATCTCTGGTCAT
>NW_027015351.1:0-11703 GCF_036934945.1 Oncorhynchus masou masou
TCCTCCCTTCATTTGTATTTATTTATTTTTATTTAACCTTTATTTAACTAGGAAAGTCAGTTAAAGAACAAACTCTTACTCTCTTGAAAATTACTGGAAAACACTTAAATCCATGTGGATTGATGAGGAATTGAAAAATTGTTTGGTTGAAAGGGATGAGGCAAAAGGAATGGCAAATAAGTCTGGCTGCACAACCAAATGGCAAACATACTGCAAATTGAGAAATCATGTGATTAAACTGAATAAAAAAGAAGAAGATGAAACTACACTATGAAGCAAAGATAAATGACATAAACATTTTTATTAAAAAGCTTTGGATCACCTTAAATGAAATTTTGGGCAAAAAAGCAAACTCAGCTCCATTTTTGATTGAATCGGAGGTCGAATTCATTTCAAAACCGACTGATATTGCCAACTACTTTAATGATTTTGTTCATTGGCAGGATTAGCAAATTTAGGCATGACATGCCAGCATAAAATGCAGACACTACACAACCAAGTTTAACTGATCAAATTATGAAAAACAAGCATTTCAATTTTGAATTCCGTAAAGTGAGTGTGGAAGAAGTGAACAAATTATTGATGATAATGATAAGCCATCGAGTCTGACAACTTGGATGGAAAATAATTTAGGATAATATCGGACAATATTGCCACTCCTATTTGCCATATCTTCAATCTCAGCCTACAAGAAAGTGTGTGCCCTCAGGCCTGGAGGGAAGCAAAAAGTCGGAAGTCGGAAGTTTATGTTTAGGTTGGAGTCATTAAAATTTGTTTTTCAACCACTCCACAAATTACTTGTTAACAAAATATAGTTTTGGCGAGTCAGTTAGGACATCTACTTTGTGCATGACACAAGTAATTTTTCCAACAATTGTTTACAGAAAGATTATTTCACTTTCAAATTCACCAGTTTCCGGCGCCGACAGAGATGGCCGCCTCGCTTCGCGTTCCTAGAAAACTATGCAGTTTTTTGTTTTTTTACGTGTTATTTCTTACATTAGTACCCCAGGTCATCTTAGGTTTCATTACATACAGCCGAGAAGAACTACTGTATATAAGATCAGCGTCAACTCACCATCAGTACGACCAAGAATATGTTTTTCGCGGCGCGGATCCTGTGTTCTGCCTTACAAACAGGACAACGGAATGGATCGCATGCAGCGACCCCAAAACGACTCCGAAAAGAGTGAAACGTGGCGGTCTTCTGGTCAGACTACGGAGACGGGCACATCGTGTCCCACTTCCTAGCATTCTTCTTGCCAATGTCCAGTCTCTTGACAACAAGGTTGATGAAATCCGAGCAAGGGTAGCATTCCAGAGGACATCAGAGACTGTAACGTTCTGTGCTTCACGGAAACATGGCTCACTGGAGAGACGCTATCCGAAGCGGTGCAGCCACCAGGTTTCTCCACGCATGTGCGCCGACAGAAACAAACACCTTTCTGGTAAGAAGAGGGGTGGGGGTGTATGCCTTATAGCTAACGAGGCATGGTGCGATGAAAGAAACATTACAGGAACTCAAATCCTTCTGTTCACCTGATTTAGAATTCCTCACAATCAAATGTAGACCGCATTATCTACCAAGAGAATTCTCTTCGATTATAATCACAGCCGTATATATCCCCCAAGCAGACACATCGATGGCTCTGAACGAACTTTATTTAACTCTTTGCAAACTGGAAACCATTTATCCGGAGGCTGCATTCATTGTTGCTGGGGATTTTAACAAGGCTAATCTGAAAACCAGACTCTAAATTTTACTCAGCATATCGATTGCGCAACCAGGGTGGAAAAACCTTGATCACTGTTACTCTAACTTCCGCGACGCATATAAGGCCCTGCCCCGCCCCCTTCGGAAAAGCTGACCACGACTCCATTTTGCTGATACCTGCCTACAGACAAAAGCTAAAAAAGCTCCACGCTGAGGTCTGTCCAACGCTGTCCGACCAAGCTGACTCCACACTCCAAGACTGCTTCCATCACGTGGACTACAGGACATGTTTATTATTCGTCAAATAACAACATTGACGAATACGCTTGATTCGGTGTGCGAGTTCATTAGAACGTGTGTTGAAGATGTCGTTCCCATAGCAACGATTAAAGCATTCCTAACCAGAAACCTTGGATTGATGGCAGCATTCGTGTGAAACTGAAAGCGTGAACCCTGCTTTCAATCAGGGCAAGGTGTCTGGTAACATGACTGAATACAAACAATGCAGCTATTCCCTCCGTAAGCTATCAAACAAGCTAAGCGTCCAGTACAGAGACAAAGTAGAATCCCAATTCAACGGCTCAGACACAAGAGGCATGTGGCAGGGTCTACAGTCAATCACGGACTACAGGAAGAAATCCAGCCCAGTCACGGACCAGATGTCTTTGCTCCCAGGCAGACTAAATAGCTTTTTTTGCCCGCTTTGAGGACAATACAGTGCCACTGACACTGCCTGCAACGGAAAAATGCGGTCTCTCCTTCCTACCTTCGAGGTGAGTAAAACATTTAACGTGGTTAACCCTCGCAAGGCTGCAGGCCCAGACGGCATCCCCAGCCGCGCCCTCAGAGCATGCGCAGACCAGACTCCAATTTGCTTACCGCTCAAATAGGTCCACAGACGATGCAATCTCAACCACACTGCACACTGCCCTAACCCATCTGGACAAGAAGAATACCTATGTGAGAATGCTGTTCATCGACTACAGCTCGGCATTCAACACCATAGTACCCTCCAAATTCGTCATCAAGCTCGAGACCCTGGGTCTCGGCCCCGCCCTGTGCAACTGGGTACTGACTTCCTGACGGGCCGCCCCCCAGGTGGTGAGGGTAGGTAACAACATCTCCTCCCCGCTGATCCTCAACACTGGGGCCCCACAAGGGTGTACGTTCTGAGCCCTCTCCTGTACTCCCTGTTCACCCACGACTGCGTGGCCACGCACGCCTCCAACTCAATCATTAAGATTGCGGACGACACAACAGTGGTAGGCTTGATTACCAACAACGACGAGACGGCCTACAGGGAGGAGGTGAGGGCCCTCGAGTGTGGTGTCAGGAAAATAACCTCACACTCAACGTCAACAAAACTAAGGAGATGATTGTGGACTTCAGGAAACAGCAGAGGGAACACCCCTATCACATCAATGGAACAGTAGTGGAGAGAGTAGCAAGTTTTAAGTTCCTCGGCATACACACACAGACAAACTGAATTGGTCCACTCACACAGACAGCATCGTGAAGAAGGCGCAGCAGCGCCTCTTCAACCTCAGGAGGCTGAAGAAATTCGGCTTGTCACCAAAAGCACTCACAAACTTCTACAGATGCACAATCGAGAGCATCCTGGCGGGCTGTATCACCGCCTGGTACGGCAACTGCTCCGCCCTCAACCGTAAGGCTCTCCAGAGGGTAGTGAGGTCTGCACAACGCATCATCGGGGGCAAACTACCTGCCCTCCAGGACACCTACACCACCCGATGTTACAGGAAGGTCATAAAGATCATCAAGGACATCTACCACCCGAGCCACTGCCTGTTCCCCCCTCGCTATCATCCAGAAGGCGAAGTCAGTACAGGTGCATCAAAGCTGGGACCGAGAGACTGAAAAACAGCTTCTATCTCAAGGCCATCAGACTGTTAAACAGCCACCACTAACATTGAGTGGCTGCTGCCTACACACTGACACTGACTCAGCTCCAGCCAATTTAATAATGGGAATTGATGGGAAATTATGTAAATATATCACTAGCCACTTTAAACAATGCTACCTTATATAATGTTACTTACCCTACATTATTCATCTCATATGCATACGTATATACTGTACTCTATATCATCGACTGCATCCTTATGTAATACATGTATCACTAGCCACTTTAACTATGCCACTTTGTTTACATACTCATCTCACATGTATATACTGTACTCGATACCATCTACTGTATCTTGCCTATGCTGCTCTGTACCATCACTCATTCATATATCCTTATGTACATATTCTTTATCCCCTTACACTGTGTATAAGACAGTAGATTAGGAATTGTTAGTTAGATTACTTGTTGGTTATTACTGCATTGTCGGAACTAGAAGCACAAGCATTTCGCTACACTCACATTAACATCTGCTAACCATGTGTATGTGACAAATAAAATTTGATTTGATTTGTTTCACAATTCCAGCGGGTCAGAAGTATACATACACTAAGTTGACTGTGCCTTTAAACAGCTTGGAATATTCCAGAAAATTTTGTTATGGCTTTAGAAGCTTCCGCGGAAAATAAATTGTAGACCTGTCTGGTTCATCCCTGGGAGCAATGTCCAAATGCCTGAAGGTTCCACGTTCATCTGTACAAACTATAGTACGTAAGTATAAACACCATGGGACCACGCAGCCGTCATACCGCTCAGGAAGGAGACGCGTTCTATCTCCTAGAGATGAACGTACTTTGGTGCAAAAAGTGCAAATCAATCGAAGAACAACAGCAAAGGACCTTGTGAAGATGCTGGAGGAAACAGGTACAAACGTATCTATATCTACAGTAAAACGAGTCCTATATCGACATAACCCGAAAGGCCGCTCAGCAAGGAAGTAGCCACTGCTCAAAAACTGCCATAAAAAAAGCCAGACTACGGTTTGCAACTGCACATGGGGACAAAGATTGTACTTTTTGGAGAAATGTCCTCTGGTCTGATGAAATAAAAATAGAACTGTTTGGCCATAATGACCATCGTTATGTTTGGAGGAAAAAGGGGGAGGCTTGCAAGCCGAAGAACACCATCCCAACATTGAAGCACAGGGGTGGCAGCATCATGTTGTGGGGGTGATTTTCTGCAGGAGGGACTGGTGCACTTCACAAAATAGATGGCATCATGAGGAAGGAAAATTACGTGGATATATTGAAGCAACATCTCAAGACATCAGTCAGGAAATCGCAAATGGGTCTTCCAAATGGACAATGACCCCAAGCATACTAAGTTGTGGCAAAATGGCTTAAGGACAACGAAGTCAAGGTATTGGAGTGGCCATCACAAATCCTCTAGAACATTTGTGGGCAGAACTGAAAACGTGTGTGCGAGCAAGCAGGCCTACAAACCTGACTTAGTTACACCAGCTCTGTCAGGACAACTTATTGTGGGAAGCTTGTGGAAGGCTACTTGAAACGTTTGACCCAAGTTAAACCATTTAAAAGCAATGCTACCAAATACTAATTGAGTGTATGTAAACTTCTGACCCACTGGGAATGTGATGAAAGAAATTAAAGCTGAAATAAATATTTCTCTACTATTATTCTGACATTTCACGTTCTTAAAATAAAGTTGTGATCCTAACTGACCTGAGACAGGGAATTGTTACTAGGATTAAATATCAGGAATTGTGAAAAACTGAGTTTAAATGTCTTTGGCTAAAGTGTATGTAATCTTCAGACTTCAACTGTAATTCCGCTACCTAAGAATAGTAAAGCCCGCTTTACTAGCTGAAATAGCCGACCAATCAGCCTGTTACCAACCCTTATTAAATTTTGGAATAAATTGTGTTTGACCAGATACAATGCTATTTTACTGTAAACAAATTGACAACAGACTTTCAGCATGCTTATAGGAAAGGAAATTCTACAAGCACGGCACTCACACAAATGATTGATGATTTGTTGAGAGAAATGGATGATGAAAAGTTGTTTTGCTTGACTTCAGTGCGGCTTTTGACATTACTAATCATAGTCTGCTGATAGAAAAATGTATGTGTTATGGCCTTACACCCCCTGCTATATTGTGGATACAGAGTTACCTATCTAACAGAACCCACAGGGTGTTCTTTAATGGAAGCCTCTCGAACATAATCCAGGGAGAATCAGTAATTCCTCAGGGCAGCTGTCTAGGCCCTTTACTCTTTTCAATCTTTAGTAATGACATGCCACTAGCCTTGAGTAAAGCCAGTGTAAATTTGTATGCAGATGAATCAACACTATACACATCAGCTACTACAGTTAGTGAAATCACTGCAACACTTAACAAAGAGCTGATGTTAGCATCAGAATAAGAGGCAAGGAAACAATTTGTCCTAAATATTTCAAAAACTAAACGCATTGTATTTGGGACAAATCATTCACTAAACCCTAAACATAAACAAAATCTTGTCATAAATAATGTGGAAATTGAGCAACTTGAGGTGACTAAACTGCTTAGATTGTAAAACTGTCATGGTCAAAACATGTTGATATAACAGTAGCTACGATGGGGAGAAGTCAGTCCACAATAAAGCGCTGCTCTGCCTTTTTAAAAACACTATCAACAAGACAGGTCGTACAGATTCTAGTGTTGTCGCACCTGGACTACTGTTCAGTCGTGTGGTCAGGTGCCACAAAGAGGGACCTCAGAAAATGACAATTGGCTCAGAACAGGGCAGCACGGCTGGCCCTTAAATGTACACAGAGAGCTAACATGAATAATATGCTAATCTCTCATGGCTCAAAGTGGAGGAGAGATAGATTTCATCACTACTTGTTTTTGTAAGAAGTGTTGACATGCTGAATGCCCCGAGGTATCTGTTTAAACTACTAGCACACAGCTTGGAAACCCTATGCATACCCCCAAGACATGCCACCAAAGGTCTCTTCACAATCCCCAAGTCAAGAACAGACTATGGGAGGCGCACATTACTACATAGAGCCATGCTACATGGAACTCTATTCCACATCAGGTAACTGATGCGAGCAGAAGAATCAGATTTATAAACAGATACAAATACACCTTACGGAACAGCAGGGACTGTGAAGAGACACACAGGCACGGACACACATACACATGATGAGACACACACTCTACACACACGTAAACATGGATGTTGTATTGTAAATATGTGATTGTGGAGTAGTAGCCTGAGGGAACACACTAAATGTATTGGGTAAATTGTTATGAAATGTAATGTCATGTAATATTTTAAGCTGTATAGAATTGCCTTAATGTTGCTGGACCACAGGAAGAGTAGATTAAGGCAACAGCTAATAGGGATCCTTTATAAATGCAAAAATACAAACATGCACTCAATCAGAAGCAAGGATTGTAATCACTACTTAGATAAACACGTGCATTTTATCATTTTCCGACACCTAAGCGTGAGGCGTCGCTAGAGCTGTGTGACATTCTTGATGATTCTGTGCTTCCAACTTTGTGGCAACAGTTTGGGGAAGGCCCTTTCCTGATTTAGCATAACAATGCCCCCTTGCGCAAAGCGAGGTCCATTACAGCCTCCACTCTTTTGGGAAGGCTTTCCACTAGATGTTGGAACATTGCTGCAGGAATTTGCTTCTATTCAGCCTCAAAAACATTAGTGAGGTCCTAATCGCCCAACATCCTTGCCTGATCTCACTAATGCTCTTGAGGCTGAATAGAAGCAAATTCCTGCAGCAATGTTCCAACATCTAGTGGAAAGCCTTCCCAAAAGAGTGGAGGCTGTAATAGCAGCAAAGGGGGGACCAACTCCATATTAATGTCAATGATTTTGTAATGAGATGTTCGAGTAGGTGTCCACAAGCCATGTAGTGTAACACTGACATAGATTAACCAGTGATGTATATAACTAGTCCTATACACGTCATATGCTATTGTTGCACATGGACTTGCATAACACATCACTTACCTGGCACACAACCTGTATTTTAAAACTTTACCTCAGGGCATTATGAAAAATGCAAACACAGAAAATATTGCTTTGAATGTAGTAATTGCATGTATTTTACCTTCTGCAAAAACAAAATGTATGCAAATTACATCTTGCTGAGGTATTTTCAATTACTTGACTATATCATTACGTTTTCTGACGACACAAACTAGCAGGCCTGATCCCTGACCATGATGAGACAACAACCTGACAACCTCTCCCTCAACGTGATCAAGACAATCGTGGACTACAGGAAAAGGAGGGCCGTGTACTCCCCCATTCTCATCGACAGGGCTGTAGAGGAGCAGGTTGAGAGCTTCAAATTTCTTGGTGTCCACTTCACCAACAAACTAACTTGGTTCAACCACACCAAGACACTCGTGACACTCGCGGAAGAGGACAGAACAATGCTATTCCCCCTCAGGAGACTGAAAAGATTAGCGATGGGTCCTCTTATCCTCAAAAATGATACAGCTGCACCAGAGAGCATCCTGACTTGTTGCATCACCACCTGGTATGGCAACTGCTTAGCCTCCGACCTCACGGCGCTACAGAGGTTAGTGCGGTACGGCCCAATACATCACTGGGCCAAGTTTCCTGACATCCAGGACCTCTATACCAGGCGGTGTCAGATGAAGGCCATAAACATTGCCACCCTAGTCATGGACTGTCCTCTTTGCTACCACACGGCAAGCGGTACCGGAGTGCCAAGCCTAGGTCCAAGAGGATTCTTAACAGCTTCTACCCCCAAGCCATAAGACTGCTGAACAACTAATCAAATGGCTACACAGACTATTTGCAATGACACCCCCCACTTTTTTTTTACAGTACTGCTACTCGCTGTTTATTATGTATGCATAGTCACTTTACCCCTACCTAAATGTACTGTGCATATTACCTCAATTACCTCGATTTAACCTGTACCCCCGCACATTGACTCTGTACCGGTACCTCCTGTATATAGCCTCATTGTTGTTATTTTATTGTTACTTATTATTATTTTTGTTTATCTTTTTATGGCTGCAGGGGCAGTATTGAGTAGTTTGGATGAAAAGGTGCCCATTGTAAACAGCCAGCTCCTCAGTCTCAGTTGCTAATATATGCATATTATTAGTATTGGATAGAAAACACTCTGAAGTTTTTAAAACGGTTTGAATTATGTCTGTGAGTATAACAGAACTCATATTGCAGACAAAAACCTGAGAAATTCCACTTCCTGTTTGGATTTCTTCTGGGGGTGGCAGATCTTCAACCAAGCTCTCATTAAAATTACTGCGAGATGTGGATGAGTTTTCACTTCCTACGCCTTCCACTAGATGTCAATAGTCAATAGAACTCTGTCTGATGACTCTAATGTGAAGGGGGGTCGAATGAGACAGGAAATAGTCACCACTGCCCCGAGTGGACCATGCTTTCACCATGCACATTCACAGGGGAAGGACCTGCGTTCCACTGGTCATCTGAAGTCATTCTAATTCTCTGGTTGGAATGTTATTCAAGATATATGTAAACAACATTCTAAAGATTGATTCAGTACATCGTTTGACATGTTTCTACTGACTGTTGGACATTTCGTCACGTTATAGTGGACACGCTTTGTGACTTTGGAATTGATTACCAAACACGCTAACCAAAGTAGCTAATTGGACATAAATAACGGACATTTTCGAACCAATCAAGCATTTATTGTGGACCTGGGATTTCTAGGACTGCATTCTGATGAAGTTCATCAAAGGTAAGGAAACATTTATCATGTATTTTCTGGTTTCTGTTGAAGGCTAATTTGGCTACTGTTCTGAGCTCCATCTCAGATAATTGCATGGTGTGCTTTTTCCGTAAACTTTAAAAAAAATCTGACACAGGAGAGGTATATCTATAATTCCATGTGTATAACTTGTATTATCATCTACATTTATGATGATCGTCCAATTCAGACGATCCCCCTATCACTGTTGGTCCTCCTCTAACCTCACAGTTTAGGGTTTTGACTTTCCTTTCCTGAGAATTAGAATCAGAAGCAGTCATATAGCTCATGGTATAGCTCATTGCAATACTTCACCTCTTCTGGCAAATAGTACCCTAGACTGCCCTAATCATCTAATTGAGTGTTCCAGATAATTCCCAAATCCCAGCAGAAATGTCTTATCCACATTTCACAGGGTTACAGATGTGCAGATAGACCAAAGCCCAGTCTAGTTTACCATTACTATAGCCAAGGCTGTGGTTTATGCTATTTTAATGTAGATGTTACCATTTTAGTAATCAACTTTGCTAGCTTGTTCACGCTACAGGTTCCCCAAGGGGAACCACGCCCCCCCTCAACTCAAACCGTGGTGCACAGAATGCAAAAATATTCTTAGAAATATTTAACCTCCACACATTAACAAGTCCAATAGCACAAATGAAAGATAAACACCTTGTTCATCTACCCAGCGAGTCAGATTTCTAAAATGTTTTACGGCGAAAACATAGCACATATTTATGTCAAACCACCACAGACACACAGACGATGTGCAGCCATTTTGTCAAGCAAAAGATGCAATCACAAACGCAGGATTAAAAGAAAAATAATTCACTAACCTTTTGAAAATCTTCATCAGATGACAGTAATAGGACATGTTACACAGTACATTTGTGTTTTTTTCAATAATATGCCATTTATATCCATAAATCCCCATTTACATTGAGCCATGTTCAAAAAATGCTACAGAAATGTACGGAGAAATTATAGATAGCTCCGCCAGATAACGCCAGATAACAGCAATACACATCATAAACTTTGACTAAATATGCACGTTCTACATATAGTTAGAAAGATACACTGCTTCTTAATGCAACCGCTGTGTTACATTTATTTTTAACGTTACAGAATTCGTTCACTAGGCAATAATCTGAGGCGGCACTCAGACGTAAGCAATATTTCTGCGCAATGTTGGAGTCAACAGAAATACAGAATTACAACATAAATATTCCCTTACCTTTGATGGTCTTCGATCAGAATGTAGTGGAATGAGTCATACTTACCCAATACATTGTTTGGTTTCAGGTTGCGTGTCTTTGTATTAGCATATGCTAACAGCTTCAGCTGAAATGCACCCAAAATGACTTCTAGTCCCGCACAGTTGCGCATCAAAACTTCAAAATTACATATTATATGTCGACTAAACTGGTCAAACTAAGTGCAGAATCAAGTTTTAGGATGTTATTAACGTACAAAACAATTGGCGATTCAACCGAAAGAACGCAACTCTTCTCAGACGAGCTGGAACAAAGAATGCCCTGTGTACAATTGTGCCAGGATGCTCAGCTAAATTCTCGTGACACATCAGTATTTTGCCCGCCAACGGGCCAAAGCTCGCGGGATTTTCAACATTACTCGCCCTATTGAAAGAATACATCACGCTGGTTGGGAAGGGTGGGGGCGATGACGTCAAAGTTGGGCCAACTTTCCTGATGAGAGAGAGAGTTTGGGAGAATGGCTGCCCTGTGAGTTCTGCTTTACATACAGACATAATTCGAACGGTTTTAGAAGCTTTAGAGTGTTTTCTATTCAATAATAATTATTGAATATATTAATAATTATTATGCATATATTAGCAATTTTGGACAGATTTTCTTTCTGTTTACTATGGGCACGCAATTCCTCCAAAGGGGACAGTATTGTCCTGAGCCTTAACAGGCTAGCTAGTAAAAGTAACTTTTTGTCTTTCTGATGGGCGGACCGGAAACCAAGTGACAACACCTGGGTCTGCAGCTGCCATTTTCCAGTGGGAAAGAGAAATGGCCTTGTATTTACCAGAAAAGGTATCTCATCCACCACGGCACAAGAGAAAGATCCAGAGTGTTGATTGTGAAACAAAGACAAACAATGAGGCATATGAGGATTGGGTTTTGAGGGACCACCTGTCACATTGTCGAAGGTGTGTTTGTGTTGTGATAAACAATGCATTTTCTGTCCGGATAACGATCGTGGTACAGTATTTAAAAAGACCTACCGCTGACCAAATGTCTCTTTGTTTTTCAATACAACAAGGAGGGAATCCCTCAGACCATCTGGCG
>NW_027015352.1:0-11701 GCF_036934945.1 Oncorhynchus masou masou
TTTCATTTCACTTCATTACAGTACAACGGTTTGATTTGTTTGATCGTAGCTAGCTAGCTACATAGCCGTCTTTGTATCTAAGACAATTGTGTAGTCTGGAGCGATTTTCTGGGATTAGCTGTAAAGCTAATGTAGTTCTTTAACGTAACGTTACGTAATCAACACTGCTAGCTAGCCAGCTAGCCCCTGAATAGCAGCACTGTAGAAACTATTACACTCGACGGAACGACTTGATTAGTGTAGTGTCATGCTCCCCAACGTAGCCACTGCCAGCTAGCCTACTCCAGCAGTACTGTATCATTTTCAATCATTTTAGTCACAAGATTCTTGCTACGTAGCTTAACTTTCTGAACATTCGATAAGTGTAGTCCACTTGTCATTCCAATCTCCTTTGCATTAGCGTAGCCTCTTCTGTAGCCTGTCAACTATGTGTCTATCTATCCCTGTTCTCTCCTCTCTGCACAGACCATACAAACGCTCCACCGCGTGGCCGCGGCTCCACCCTAATCTGGTGGTCCCAGCGCGCATTTACTCCACGTGGAGTTCCAGGTCTCGGTAGCCTCTGGAACTGCCGATCTGCGGCCAACAAGGCAGAGTTCATCTCAGCCTATGCCTCCCTCCAGTCCCTCGATTCTTGGCACTGACGGAAACATGGATCACCACAGACAACACTGCTACTCCTGCTCTCTTCGTCCGCCCACGTGTTCCGCACACCCCGAGAGCTTCTGGTCAGCGGGGTGTGGTGGCACCGGGATCCTCATCTCTCCCAGGTGGTCATTCTCTCTCTCCTCCTTACCCATCTGTCTATCGCCTCTTGAATTCCATGCTGTCACAGTTACCAGCCCTTCAAACTTAACATCCTTATTATTTATCGCCTCCAGGTTCCCTCGGAGAGTTCATCCAATGAGCTTGATGCCCTGATAAGCTCCTTTCCTGAGGACGGCTCACCTCTCACAGTCCTGGGCGACTTTAACCTCCCCACTCTACCTTTGACTCATTCCTCTCTGCCTCCTTCTTTCCTCCTCTCCTCTTTTGACCTCACCCTCACCTTCCCCCCCTACTCACAAGGCAGGCAATACGCTCGACCTCATCTTTACTAGATGCTGTTCTTCCACTAACCTCATTGCAACTCCCCTCCAAGTCTCCGACCACTACCTTGTATCCTTTTCCTCTAGCTCTCATCCAACACTTCCCACACTGCCCCCTACTCGGATGGTATCGCCGTCCCAACCTTCGGCTCTCTCTCCCCCGCTACTCTCTCCTCTTCCATCCTATCATCTCTTCCCTCTGCTCATACCTTCTCCAACCTATCTCCTGATTCTGCCTCCTCAACCCTCCTCTTCCCTTTCTGCATCCTTTGACTCTCTATGTCCCCTATCCTCCAGGCCGGCTCGGTCCTCCTCCCGCTCCGTGGCTCACGCACTCATTGCGAGCTCACAGAACAGTCTCCGGGCAGCGAGCGGAAATGGAGGAAAATCCGCTACTCCCTGCGGACCTGGCATCCTTTCACTCCCTCCTCTCTACATTTTCCTCCTCTGTCTCTGCTAAAGCTACTTTCTTCCACTCTAAATTCCAAGCATCTGCCTCTAACCCTAGGAAGCTCTTTGCCACCTTCTCCTCCCTCCTGAATCCTCCTCCCCCTCCCCCCCCCTCCTCCCTCTCTGCAGATGACTTCGTCAACCATTTTGAAAAAGAAGGTCGACGACATCCGATCCTCGTTTGCTAAGTCAAACGACACCTCTGGTTCTGATCACACTGCCCTACCCTGTGCTCTGACCTCTTTCTCCCTCTCTCTCCAGATGAAATCTCGCTTCTTGTGACGCCGTCGTCCAACAACCTGCCCGCTTGACCCTATCCCCTCCTCTCTTCTCCAGACCATTTCCGGAGACCTTCTCCCCTACCTCACCCGCCATCAACTCATCCCTGACCGCGACTCGTCCCTTCCGTCTTCAAGAGAGCGAGAGTTGCACCCCCTTCTGAAAAAAACCTACACTCGATCCCTCCGATGTCAACAACTACAGACCAGTATCCCTTCTTTCTTTTCTCTCCAAAACTCTTGAACGTGCCGTCCTTGGCCAGCTCTCCCGCTATCTCTCTCAGAATGACCTTCTTGATCCAAATCAGTCAGGTTTCAAGACTAGTCATTCAACTGGGACTGCTCTTCTCTGTATCACGGAGGCGCTCCGCACTGCTAAAGCTAACTCTCTCTCCTCTGCTCTCATCCTTCTAGACCTATCGGCTGCCTTCGACACTGTGAACCATCAGATCCTCCCTCTCCACCCTCTCCGAGTTAGGCATCTCCGGTGCGGCCCACGCTTGGATTGCGTCCTACCTGACAGGTCGCTCCTACCAGGTGGCGGGCGAGAATCTGTCTCCTCGCCACGCGCTCTCTCACCACTGGTGTCCCCCTAGGGCTCTGTTCTAGGCCCTCTCCCTATTCTCGCTATACACCAAGTCACTTGGCTCTGTCATAACCTCACATGGTCTCTCTCCTATCATATGCAGACGACACACAATTAATCTTCTCCTTTCCCCTTCTGATGACCAGGTGGCGAATTCATCTCTGCATGTCTGGCAGACATATCAGTGTGGATGACGGATCACCACCTCAAGCTGAACCTCGGCAAGACGGAGCTGCTCTTCCTCCCGGGGAAGGGGACTGCCCGTTCCATGATCTCGCCATCACGGTTGACAACTCCATTGTGTCCTCCTCCCAGAGCGCTAAGAACCTTGGCGTGATCCTGGACAACACCCTGTCGTTCTCAACTAACATCAAGGCGGTGGCCCGTTTCCTGTAGGTTCCATGCTCTACAACATCCAGAGTACGACCCTGCCTCACACAGGAAGCGCAGGTCCTAATCCAGGCACTTGTCATCTCCCCGTCTGGATTACTGCAACTCGCTGTTGGCTGGGCTCCTGCCTGTGCCATTAAACCCTACAACTCATCCAGAACGCCGCAGCCCGTCTGGTGTTCAACCTTCCCAAGTTCTCTCACGTCACCCACTCCCTCCGCTCTCTCCACTGGCTTCCAGTTGAGTCCGATCCGCTACAAGACCATGGTGCTTGCCTACGGAGCTGTGAGGGGAACGGCACCGCAGTACCTCCAGGCTCTGATCAGGCCCTACACCCAAACAAGGGCACTGCGTTCATCCACCTCTGGCCTGCTCGCCTCCCTACCACTGAGGAAGTACAGTTCCCGCTCAGCCCAGTCAAAACTGTTCGCGCTCTGGCCCCCCCAATGGTGGAACAAACTCCCTCACGACGCCAGGACAGCGGAGTCAATCACCACCTTCCGGAGACACTTGAAACCCCACCTCTTCAAGGAATACCTAGGATAGGATAAAGCAATCCTTCTCACCCCCTTAAATGATTTAGATGCACTATTGTAAAGTGGCTGTTCCACTGATGTCAGAAAGGTGAATTCCACCAATTTGTAAGTCGCTCTGGATAAGAGCGTCTGCTAAATGACTTAAATGTAAATGTAATGTAAATGTTATTGCTTATTTTCTATTTCGTAGATGTGTCGTGTCTTTGGCATCATTAAACTGAAAATTAATCTTTATCATATAACTCTGTAATTATTATTACGTGATTAAAATGATTAACCACGTGGTGTGGTTAAAGATTCAGCCATCTACTCAAACCTTAGGTTTATGGTCTCCTCTCAAACCTTGGCCCTCTCGTTATCGAGTTAAGCTGGTCTGCAACCTTTGTCATCTCGTAATTGAGAGAAACATGGTCTGTTGAGAAATTCTCAAGGTCAGGGTTTTATTCGGAAGAGCAGAATGGGGCCTGTTCCAGGACACCAGACCATAACTGTGCTCATGGGCGGTCCTCTGATTTATTGGAGTTTCCTTCATTCAACAGTCCAAAATCACATTACACAATTTCACAAACAGTATCATCCTCACTCATTCATCTTATAAAACAATTAGATGTAAGCCTCATATCTGAGGCAATTGTATAAACAGTTTATGGTAATGTGGCCGTATTGTCTCCCATGAGTTTCACAAAAATTGTACCAAATGGACCAGTTCGTAGCTGGTTTCTTCACCGATCTTCTATACCTTCTCCGGAACATAAATGTTGTTCGGACCTCAAGTTCTGTGAGGTGGAAGAAATTCCTTCGTTCTCTCTATGAAAACTCACTCTCTCTATACTGTAGCCATGAGATAATCTCCTCCAGGAATTTACGACCTGAGGTCGCAGCAGCCTGAGTGTAGGAGACAGAGAGGGGGGTGGTACGCTGTACAAAAAGAGGGCAACGTCATGACCCTCCTGGTGGTTTGGATCTTGTTTGTCCTGCAAGTTACAAATCAACATAACATCATGACCATGTGATGGTCTGTTTGTAGATCATCTTTGCAGTCCCCTCTGCTGGTCGAACTTGATAGGCTTCTGAAAGCAGAGCAGTCCACCACAAGGATGGGCAGTTGATGTCCGGTTGGTGATCGCCGTTGCGGTCCCCTCTAGTGGTTTACCTTGGTAGGTTCCCTGGAAGCTACAAAGTACCCCCAGGAAGGGCCAGGGGATGTCCTGGTTGGTGATCGCGTTGCGGTCTCCCCCTCTGGTGGTTTACCTTGGTAGGCTCTCTGGCAGTGGGGCACAAGGATGGGCCGAGGCGTCCGGATTTGAGGTCGCGTTCCAGACCCATCGTCTGGTCGTCGTCCAGACTAGAAGTTCTGGGCAGTAACTTAGCCAGATGTTAACAACGCACACACACTCATGAAATATACATAATTAAATGAGCGGCGTTGTGGCACTAAGTGATGGTTGTATGGGGACTTTGTTAATGGCTCTGTCACTTCCTAAGTGTCAAAGGAACTGAACCAAAAGGGCATAAACAAAAGATATACAAAATATAGTTCTCACACTAAAATCATCTAATTGGACTGTATTTGTCCAATCTTCTGGCAACATTACAATCATGGCATTGTCTCTAATGCCATTTCTAGGGTTTTCCTACTTGGTGTGCTGCTACCTCTCATGTGAAATGCGCGTGACTGAGATCGAGGCTGCTGCCAGACCTCTGACTCAATCCACTCTCATCTGGCCCCCCTTCACAGTAGAAGCTTGAAACAATGTTCTAAAGATGAGGGAAGGTGCTTATTCACAGAGACAGCTGGCTCGAAATCATGAAAAGAATGGTCAATCAGGTTGGCTGATGGAATGTGTCGAGATTACAACTAGATTTGATTTATGCTCTGGCGGCCTCGTGCGTTATTGTCCGTAGTCTTGAACTCCCCACCGGCCTCGATGAGGCTCATCATGGGTCCGGGCCACGTTGTTATGAGAATGGCTGGAACCTGTCAACCAAATCTCCTGATGATTGTGCTTCAAAACGCTCAGTGGCTGTCGAGGCCTGTCAGTCACAACCGCGTCCGCGTGTGAACCTCTTCAGTACCTGCGAACTGAGATGAGGATATCGGTCTGTGTGACATCGCAAAGTGTTTTACCAGTGGGAGTCATCAGGTCAGTTGCTGGAGTGACGCCATTAGTGTCATTGTAAGGGGTGACAGTCCCCCAAAAGAGGAAGGTGTATCATCGAAAGCAGAGTATACTCTGCGCATCAATGCTTTTTCTTGCTGAGATGGCCGCAGTGCTTGTGGAAGTGTCCGAAGGGCAAGAGAAGTTCCTCTCAACTACCGTATTGCACGACTGCAAGGATGACCTAAGTTGCTTATTCACAGAGACAGCTGGCTCGAAATCATGAAAATAATAGTCAATCAGGTTAGCTGATGGAATGTGTCGAGATGTCGTAATATCTCCTTGATCGGATTCTGCACCAAGAGGTTTCTATACGTCTTTTTCCCAAGGGTACTTTCGACAGATACCCCTCGTGAATGACTGCGTTGTGACAGTGTGGTCAGTGGAGAAGGCACTGTGGCCTGTGACCATACCTGGTTGGTTTTCCAATCCATCAATGGGAGTAACCAATCCATCAAGTCTGCTCCAAGTAGCAGGGGTACAGTTTCGAGGCTGGTGACATTCACAGGGTGAACGAGCGTACGTCCTTGATGTGTAGTTTCAGCATGACTCTCTATGTGAGAGGCAAGGTAGTCTGAGTGACCCCTCGAAGTGTAGTGTCACAGTGTACCACTTTTTAACCAATGTTTAGTTGGCTTCATAGCCCTTTTGAGATCATCGAACAATGTTTGAGAGATGAGTGATATTGTCGCACCCGAATCAATTAGCGCATGACAAGTTAAGCAGTTCTCCAGGACTGTTTCCAGGTATGGCCGTTTAGATTTGTGGTTAGTGGACATATTCCCCAAAAAGTGGAGTGGTTGTTCGCAACGCGTGATGTGCCATTTCTGTTCAAGGTGGAAGCAGATTGACTTTTCCGATTTTGAGTGGGCTTGGCTTTAACGGCGTTTTACCTTTTTCTTCGCAACCTTTGTATCAGAGTCTATAGACAAAGCCCGTGGGCTTGTTCTTGATCCAACAGGCCCTGGATAGGGTCTTGAATGAGAGCGGGTGAAATTTTAACTTTAACGTCCTTGCTATGGGTGTTAATTCCTGCGGACTTGGTGTCCAGTAATTCCCCGTCTAGTCCTTGTGACTTATCTTTTACCCTTTTCTCAAATTGTTTTCGCTTTAGTTCTTCCCGTAGTGGAACTTCTGGAGAACATTGGTCTATGTTTTGATCGTCCTTTAACCCTTTGATACCGTTGTGCTCTGACACTTTTTGTGGGTTGTGTGCAGGAACGTAGCGAACAGGTCGATTGTAGCGGTAGTCATGTTGATGGCGACGTACTTTACAGTTATTTCGAATGCGGAGGTTATTGGAATCATGATTTGGTGGTAGAAACTGTTGTGCGTCATCTCTCAACGCTCCAATACTTGATAATGCACCCTCTAACTGGAGTGAGTGCTCCTGGTCAAACTTAAATACCGAGTGGTAAGGGCTCTTAGCGTTGTGAACTTTGATGCCTCAAAAGCTGTGCTTGCAAGCTCTCTGAGTTGTAAGATAGACAAGCCAATGTGGGCGGCAGGGCCCAAGTAGGTAATGAAGGTGGGATACATGTTCGACAGGAACATTTGTTTAAATGGTAACCGGTCCTATTCCATTCCTGTTTCAGTGTTTAGGCCAAAGTAAGCTGAACGAAGCTTATGATTGTAAGCTTGTGGGTGTTCGTTCGAGCTTGTTTGACGGTGTTAGCCAGTGAGCTATCGTGTTTACGAGTCGCAGAACCACTGAATTCTACTTTCAAATCTGTGGCAAGTTTAGCGTAGTTGTTTAGCACATGTTGCTGTTGTAGACGAATGAACCTTGTCACGTGTCTATTCGACGTTCGCTTCAACAGGTAAACTTTGTCAGAACCCGTAGCGTTCGGGTAGCCATCCAACGCGTCCTCTATGTCAGCTAGGAATGTCTCAGTATCGTTTGGTTGACCTGGAATGGGGTCAAAGGTGGGGAAATTCTTGACGAGTTTGTCAAGGTATTCCGCGCCAAGCGGGCGGAGAGGGTTGGCTTCATGCTGTGGAGAGATTGGGGCGAAAGGCCAAAAGGAGAAGCCAAGCCTTGTTGCTGTTGGCCAAGCGGTGTCATATTACTCAGTGCCGAATGGCAAAGAGGAGAAGACTGGAGGGACACATGAGGAAGGCAACGTCTGAAACCTATCGTCTTTACTCCTGTGAGTACAGGGCTCCGGTTGCTTGGATGGATTGTCACGCTGTAGAGCGTGACCATTCTGGACTTCCACCAGATGGTACCTAAGGGTGATATTCTGCTGCATTGCAGAGTCCACTTGAGCACTTAGAGTACTGATGTTGGACACGTGAGTGTCACACCTGCTCCTTTCGGGTCTCAAACTCATCTGTCATGGTTTGCAGATAGAGGTCTTGAGTACGGAGCGAGAGATTCAGTGATGAGATTTCCGCCTTAGAGATCAATATTTCCATCTTCATCACCTGATTTCTCTCATCATTAATTTGGTCAGCGACTTCAATGAGTTCTGCTGATTTGTCATCCAACTTTGTCATTGTGTTCATTAACTGTTGATGGAATTTATAGCTTTAAAGGAATGATTAGAATACTCCACTCAGAAACCATATAATTATAGAAATTTACTCAAATCATAAAGTTATAATTAATGGTGTGTGTAGTTTTAGTCAGTCAAGCAATATGTCTATTATAGTGTCTTGCACAGACTGTCTGAGCAAGATTCGGGGCCAACCTTGGCTAGGGGCCACTGAGAGATTGGGGAGAGGACAGGGAGTCATTCTCACTGTGTTTTCACGGTCCCTAATCTTTGTCGGCTGGGTAGCAGGAAATTGTGTGAATGTGTGTGCGTATGCTTGTGTGAATGTGTGTGCATATTTTTGTGTGAATGTGTGTGCGTGAGAAACCAGTATAAAATGAATTGTTTTGTACAACAAGCTAGCGTGCTCTCATAAAGAAATTCTGACTATCATAGCTGGGCCTCCATCTGATTCATTTAAACCTACAAATTCTGGGTTTCAGGCTGAGTAGTTAATTGAATTGGGTTTATGAACATTGAGAACATAATTCTCGTCACAATTGGTCCGGGAGAACCGGATCTCAATACCTGCCTCTGTCGTCCCAAGGAACTGCTGAAATCCGTGCATGAGCGGATCCAGGATCTGTAAGATAAAGACCTGACCTCTGACTTGAGGGTTTATTTCAGGCCAGTGGTGAACTGGTACACGACAGAGGTGGTGACGAGATCTAACCTAGCTTTTCCCAGTCTACGAGACCAGGTCAGTAGATCTTTATTCACGAATTTGAGGGAATTGACGCTCGGGCTACATTCAGAAATATATTTGATTGTTTTTGTGTAGTTTAGGTGTTGATTTTACAAATCCCAGAGGGCATTCTTACCTGGTGACCTGTTTTTAGAATTTTGTGTACAGAACCCTGATATAGGTAGTATTCTAGGTCAAGATACATTAGCAGGTCTAACATACTAAGATCTAACAGCAATTGATCTGGAGTATATTAGCAGAAAGGTGAGAGTCAGATGTCCGCACATCTACAGTGGTGCAAAAAAAGTATTTAGTCAGCCACCAATTGTGCAAGTTCTCCCACTTAAAAGATGAGAGGCCTGTAATTTTCATCATAGGTTCACTTCAACTATAACAGACAAAATGAGAAATAAAATCCAGGAAATCACATTGTAGGATTTTTAATGAATTTATTTGCAAATTATGGTGGAAAATAAGTATTTGGTCACCTACAAACAAGAAAGATTTCTGACTCTCACAGACCTGTAACTTCTTCTTTAAGAGGCTCCTCTGTCCTCCACTTGTTATCAATATAAAAGACACCTGTCCACAGCCTCAAACAGTCACACTCCAAACTCCACTATGGCCAAGACCAAAGACCTGCACCAGGCTGGGAAGACTGAATCTGCAATAGGTAAGCAGCTTGGTTTGAAGAAATCAACTGTGGGAGCAATTATTAGGAAATGGAAGACATACAAGAAGTCACGCCCTGGTCTATATTTATTATGTTATCTTCATGTATTGGGTCAGGCCAGGGTGTGACATGGGTTTATTTGTAGTGTGTTTCGTCTTGGGGTTGTGTGGGGTGTATAGATTAGTCTATGGCTGCCTGAGGCGGTTCTCAATCAGAGTCAGGTGATTATCGTTGTCTCTGATTGGGAACCATATTTATGTAGCCTGGGTTTCACTGTGTGTTTGTGGGTGATTGTTCCTGTCTCTGTGTTTGTTGCACCAGTCAGGGCTGTTTCGGTTTTCGACGTTTGTTGTTTTGTATTGTTCGTGTTTCGTCATAATTAAAGATGTATCGAACGAACCACGTTGCATTTTGGTCCGATCCTTATTCCCCCTCTTCGTCAGAGGAGGAGTTGGAAGAAAGCCGTTACAGAATCACCCACCACAAACGGACCAAGCAACGTGTCAGCGGGCAGGAGCCACAGGAGAAGCAACAAAGGCAGCAACAGCGGAGCAATGAGGAAAGGACATGGGAACAGTTTCTGGACTACACTACGTGGGAAGAAATAGACAGGTGGGCGGCCGACCCAGGAGGAGTGCCCGAGCCCGCCTGGGATTCGCTGGAGCAGTGCGAAGAGGGGTATAGAAAAATGGAGTTGTTGAAGCAAGCACGGCGGCGCGATAGGAAGCCCGGGAGTCAGCCCCAAAAAATGTATTGTCCAAAAATGATGCAGAAAAATTAATCCATGCTTTTGTCACTTCTAGGTTAGACTACTGCAATGCTCTACTTTCCGGCTACCCGGATAAAGCACTAAATAAACTTCAGTTAGTGCTAAATACGGCTGCTAGAATCCTGACTAGAACCAAAAAATTTGATCATATTACTCCAGTGCTAGCCTCCTTACACTGGCTTCCTGTCAAAGCAAGGGCTGATTTCAAGGTTTTACTGCTAACCTACAAAGCATTGCATGGGCTTGCTCCTACCTATCTCTCTGATTTGTCCTGCCGTACACATACCTACACGCACGCTACGGTCACATCTAGGCCTCCTAATTGTCCCTAGAATTTCTGGCAAACAGCTGGAGGCAGGGCTTTCTCCTATAGAGCTCCATTTTTATGGAACGGTCTGCCTACCCATGTCAGGGAGACGCAAACTCGGTCTCAACCTTTAAGTCTTTACTGAAGACTCATCTCTTCAGTGGGTCATATGATTGAGTGTAGTCTGGCCCAGGAGTGGGAAGGTGAACGGAAAGGCTCTGGAGCAACGAACCACCCTGCTGTCTCTGCCTGGCCGGTTCCCCTCTTTCCACTGGGATTCTCTGCCTCTAACCCTATTACAGGGGCTGAGTCACTGGCTTGCTGGGGCTCTCTCATGCCGTCCCTGGAGGGGGTGCGTCACCTGAGTGGGTTGATTCACTGATGTGGTCATCCTGTCTGGGTTGGCGCCCCCCTTGGGTTGTGCCGTGGAGGAGATCTTTATGGGCTTTACTCAGCTTTGTCTCAGGATGGTAGTTGGTGGTTGAAGATATCCCTCCAGTGGTGTGGGGGCTGTGCTTTGGCAAAGTGGGTGAGGTTATATCCTTCCTGTTTGGCCCTGTCCGGGGGTGTCCTCGGGTGGGGCCACATGTCTCCTGACCCCTCCTGTCTCAGCCTCCAGTATTTATGCTGCGTGGATTTATGTGTCGGGGGCTGGGGTCAGTTTGTTATATCTGGAGTACTTCTCCTGTCCAATTCGGTGTCCTGTGTGAATCTAAGTGTGCGTTCTCTAATTCCCTCCTTCTCTCTCGGAGGGACCTGAGCCCTAGGACCATGCCCCAGGACTACCTGACATGATGACTCCTTGCTGTCCCCAGTCCACCTGGCCGTGCTGCTGCTCCAGTTTCAACTGACCTGAGCCCTAGGACCATGCCCCAGGACTACTTGACATGATGACTCCTTGCTGTCCCCAGTCCACCTGGCCGTGCTGCTGCTCCAGTTTCAACTGTTCTGCCTTATTATTATTCGACCATGCTGGTCATTTATGAACATTTGAACATCTTGGCCATGTTCTGTTATAATCTCTACCCGGCACAGCCAGAAGAGGACTGGCCACCCCACATAGCCTGGTTCCTCTCTAGGTTTCTTCCTAGGTTTTGGCTTTTCTAGGGAGTTTTTCCTAGCCACCGTGCTTCTACACCTGCATTGCTTGCTGTTTGGGGTTTTAGGCTGGGTTTCTGTACAGCACTTTGAGATATCAGCTGATGTACGAAGGGCTATATAAATAAATTTGATTTGATTTGAT
>NW_027015353.1:0-11694 GCF_036934945.1 Oncorhynchus masou masou
AATGAGTCTCTAATAATCCCTAATCCTATTGTCTGTGAGAGGAGAATGAATCCCTAAAGCTATGGTCTGTGACATTTGAATGAGTCTCTAATAATCCCTAAACCTATGGTATGTGAGAGGAGAATGAATCCCTAAACCTATGGTCTGTGAGATGAGAATGAGTCTCTAATAATCCCTAAACCTATGGTCTGTGAGAGGAGAATGAGTCTAGTCTCTAATAATCCCTAAACCTATGGTCTGTGAGAAGAGAATGAGTCTCTAATAATCCCTAAACCTATGGTCTGTGAGATGAGAATGAGTCTCGAATAATCCCTAAAGCTATGGTATGTGAGAGGAGAATGAGTCTCTAATAATCAATTAACCTATGGTCTGTGAGGGGAGAATGAGTCTCTAATAATCCCTAAACCTATGGTCTGTGAGAGGAGAATGAATCCCTAAAGCTATGGTCTGTGAGATGAGAATGAGTCTCTAATAATCCCTAAACCTATGGTCTTTGAGAGGCGAATGAGTCTCTAATAATCCCTAAAGCTATGGTCTGTGAGAGGAGAATGAGTCGAGTCTCTAATAATCCCTAAACCTATGGTCTGTGAGAGCAGAATGAGTCTCCAATCATCCCTAAACCTATGGTCTGTGAGAGGAAAGTGAATCTCTAATCATCCGTAAACCCATGGTCTGTGAAATTTGAATGAGTCTAGTCTCTAATAATCCATAAACCTATGGTCTGTGAGAGGAGAATGATTCTCCAATAATCCTTAAACATATGGTCTGTGAGAGGAGAATGAGTCTCTAAAGATCCCTAAACCTATGGTCTGTGAGAGGAGAATGAGTCTCTAATAATCCCTAAACCTATGGTCTGTGAGAGGAGAATGAGTCTCTAATAATCCCTAAACCTATGGTATGTGAGAGGAGAATGAGTCTCTAATAATCCCTAATCCTATTGTCTGTGAGAGGAGAATGAATCCCTAAAGCTATGGTCTGTGACATTTGAATGAGTCTCTAATAATCCCTAAACCTATGGTATGTGAGAGGAGAATGAATCCCTAAACCTATGGTCTGTGAGATGAGAATGAGTCTCTAATAATCCCTAAACCTATGGTCTGTGAGAGGAGAATGAGCCTAGTCTCTAATAATCCCTAAACCTATGGTCTGTGAGAAGATAATGAGTCTCCTAAAGATCCCTAAACCTATGGTCTGTGAGAGGAGAATGAGTCTCTAATAATCCCTAATCCTATGGTCTGTGAGAAGAGAATGAGTCTCTAATAATCCCTAATCCTATGGTCTGTGAGGGGAGAATGAGTCTCTAATAATTCATAAATCTATGGTCTGTGAGAGGAGAATGAATCCCTAAAGCTATGGTCTGTGAGATGAGAATGAGTCTCTTAATAATCCCTAAACCTATTGTCTGTGAGAGGCGAATGAGTCTCTAATAATCCCTAAACCTATGGTCTGTGAGATGAGAATGAGTCTAGTCTCTAATAATCCCTAAACCTATGGTCTGCGAGAGGAGAATGAGTCTCTAATAATCCCTAAACCTATGGTATGTGAGAGGAGAATGAGTCTCGAATAATCCCTAAAGCTATGGTATGTGAGTGGAGAATGAGTCTCTAATAATCCCTAATCCTATGGTCTGTGAGAGGAGAATGAGTCTCGAATAATCCCTAAACCTGATGGTCTGTGAAATTTGAATGAGTCTCTAATACGCCCTCAAACTATGGTCTGTGAGAGGAGAATGGGTCTCTAATAATCCCTAAACCTATAGTCTGTGAGGAGAATGGGTCTCTAATAATAAATTAACCTATGGCCTGTGAGGAGGTGAGTCTAGTCTCTAAATAATCCCTAAACCTATGGTCTGTGAGAGCAGAATGGTCTCAATCATCCCTAAACCTATGGTCTGTGAGAGAGAAAATGAATCTCTAATCATCCCTAAACCCATGGTCTGTGACATTTGAATGAGTCACTAATAATCCTAAACCTATGGTATGTGAGAGGAGAATGAATCCTAAACCTATGGTCTGTGAGATGAGAATGAGTCTCTAATAATCCCTAAACCTATTGTCTGTGAGAGGAAAATGAGTCTAGTCTCTAATAATCCCTAAACCTATGGCCTGAGAGAAATGAGTCTAGTCTCTAATAATCCCTAAACCTATGGTCTGTGAGAGGAGAATGAGTCTCTAATAATAAATTAACCTATGGCCTGTGAGAGAGGAGAATGAGTCTAGTCTCTAATAATCCTAAACCTATGGTCTGTGAGAGCAGAATAGTCTCCAATCATCCTAAACTTATAGTCAGTGAGATGAAAATGAATCTCTAATCATCCTAAACCCATGGTCTGTGACATTTGAATGAGTCTCTAATAATCCCTAAACCTATGGTATGTGAGAGGAGAATGAATCCTAAACCTATGGTCTGTGAGATGAGAATGAGTCTCTAATAATCCCTAAACCTATGGTCTGTGAGGAGGAGAATGAGTCTCGAATAATCCTAAAGCTATGGTATGTGAGAGGAGAATGAGTCTCTAATAATCCCTAATCCTATGGTCTGTGAGAGGAGAATGAGTCTCGAATAATCCCTAAACCTATGGTATGTGAGAGAATGAGTCTCCAATCATCCCTAAACCTATGGTCTGTGAGAGTAAAATGAATCTCTAATCATCCCTAAACCCATGGTCTGTGAAATTTGAATGAGTCTAGTCTCTAATAATCCATAAACCTAAGGTCTGTGAGAGGAGAATGATTCTCCAATAATCCTTAATCATATGGTCTGTGAGAGGAGAATGAATCCCTAAACCTTTGGTCTGTGAGAGGAGAATGAGTCTCTAAAGATCCATAAACCTATGGTCTGTGAGAGGAGAATGAGTCTCTAATAATCCCTAAACCTGTGGTCTGTGAGAGGAGAATGAGTCTCGAATAATCCCTAAACCTATGGTATGTGAGAGGAGAATGATTCTCTAATAATCCCTAATCCTATGGTCTGTGAGAGGAGAATGATTCTCTAATAATCCCTAATCCTATGGTCTGTGAGAGGAGAATGAGTCTCTAATAATCCCTAATCCTATGGTCTGTGAGGGGAAAATGGTCTCCTAAAAATCCTAAACCTATGGTCTGTGAGAGGAGAATGATCCGCAAACCTATGGTCTGTGAGAGAATGAGTCTCTAATAATCCCTAAACCTATGGTATGTAGAGGAGAATGAGTCCTAATCCTTAACCTATGGTCTGTGAGAGAATGAGTCTAGTCTCTAATCATCCCTAAACCTGTGGTCTGTGAGAGTAGAATGAATCTCTAATAATCCCTAAAGCTATGGTCTGAGATGAGAATGAGTCTCTACTAATCCCTAAACCTATTGTCTGTGAATGATGAGTCTCTAATAATCCCTAAACCTATGGTATGTGAGAGGAGAATGAGTCTCGAATAATCCCTAAAGCTATGGTATGTGAGAGTGGAGAATGAGTCTCTAATAATCCTAATCCTATGGTCTGTGAGAGGGGAATGAGTCTCGAATAATCCCTAAACCTATGGTATGTGAGGAGAATAGTCTCCAATCATCCCTAAACCTATGGTCTGTGAGAGGAAAATGAATATCTAATCATCCCTAAACCGATGGTCTGTGAAATTTGAATGAGTCTCTAATAATCCCTCAACCTATGGTCTGTGAGAGGAGAATGGGTCTCTAATAATCCCTAAACCTATGGTCTGTGAGAGGAGAATGAGTCTCTAATAATAAATTAACCTATGGCCTGTGAGAGGAGAATGAGTCTAGTCTCTAATAATCCCTAAACCTATGGTCTGTGAGAGCAGAATGAGTCTCCAATCATCCCTAAACCTATGGTCTGTGAGAGGAAAATGAATCTCTAATCATCCCTAAACCCATGGTCTGTGACATTTGAATGAGTCTCTAATAATCCCTAAACCTATGGTATGTGAGAGGAGAATGAATCCCTAAACCTATGGTCTGTGAGATGAGAATGAGTCTCTAATAATCCCTAAACCTATGGTCTGTGAGAGGAGAATGAGTCTAGTCTCTAATAATCCTAAACCTATGGCCTGTGAGAGGAGAATGAGTCTAGTCTCTAATAATCCCTAAACCTATGGTCTGTGAGAGGAGAATGAGTCTCTAATAATCCATAAACCCTACCTGCAAAGTCTGTGAGAGGAGAATAGGTCTCGAATAATCCCTAAAGCTATGGTATGTGAGAAGGGAGAATTAGTCTCTAATAATCCTAATCCTATAGTCTGTGAGAAAGAATGAGTCTCGAATAATCCCTAAACCTATAGTATGAGAGAGGGAATGAGTCTCCAATCATTCCTAAACCTATGGTCTGTGAGGAAAATGAATCTCCTAATCATCCCTAAACCCATGGTCTGTGAAATTAGAATGAGTCTAGTCTCTAATAATCCATAAACCTATGGTCTGTGAGAGGGAAGAATGAATCCCTAAACCTTTGGTCTGTGAGAGGAGAATGAGTCTCTAAAGATCCATAAACCTATGGTCTGTAGGGGAGAATGGAGTCTCGAATAATCCCTAAACCTATGGTATGTGAGAGGAGAATGATTCTCTAATAATCCCTAATCCTATGGTCTGTAGAGAGGAGAATGATTCTCTAATAATCCCTAATCCTATGGTCTGTGAGAGGAGAATGAGTCTCTAATAATCCCTAAACCTATGGTCTAGTGAGAAGAGAATGAGTCTCTAAATAATCCTAAAAATATGAAGAAGAAAGGAGAATGAATCACAAACCTATGGTCTGTGAGAGCGAATGAGTCTCTAATAATCCCTAAACCTATGGTCTGTGAGAGGAGAATGAGTCTAGTCTCTAATAATCCCTAAACCTATGGTCTGCAAGAGGAGAATGAGTCTCTAATAATCCCTAAACCTATGGTCTGTGAGAGGAGAATGTCTAGTCTCTAATCATCCCTAAACCTGTGGTCTCAGAATGAATCTCTAATAATCCCTAAACCTATGGTCTGTGAGAGGAGAATGAATCCCTAATAATCCCTAAACCTATGGTATGTGAGAGGAGAATGAATCCATAAACCTATGGTCTGTGAGATGAGAATGAGTCTCTAATAATCCGTAAACCTATGGTCTGTGAGAGGAGAATGAGTCTCTAAAATTCCCTAAACCTCTGGTCTGTGAGAGGCGAATGAGTCTCTAATAATCCCTAAACCTATGGTATGTGAGAGGAGAATGAATCCATAAACCTATGGTCTGTGAGATGAGAATGAGTCTCTAATAATTCCTAAACCTATGGTCTGTGAGGTGAATGAGTCTAGTCTCTAATAATCCTAAACCTGTGGTCTGAAAGTAGAATGAATCTCTAATAATCCCTAAACCTATGGTCTGTGAGAGGAAAATGAATCCCTAAAGCTATGGTCTGTGAGATGAGAATGAGTCTCTAATAATCCTAAACCTATGGTCTGTGAGAGAATGAGTCTCTAAAGCTATGGTCTGTGAGATGAGAATGAGTCTCTAATAATCCCTAAACCTATGGTATGTGAGAGAGAATGAATCCATAAACCCATGGTCAGAATGAGTCTCTAATAATCCCTAAACCTATGGTCTGAAGGAGGAATGAGTCTAGTCTCTAATAATCCCTAAACCTGTGGTCTGTGAGAGAGGAGATCTCTAATAATCCTAAACCTATGGTCTGTGAAGGAGGAATGAATCCCTAAAGCTATGGTCTGTGAGATGAGAATGAGTCTCTAATAATCCCCTAAACCTATGGTCTGTGAGGAGAATAGTCTAGTCTCTAATAATCCCTTCACCTATGGTGGCGAGAGGAGAATGAGTCTCTAATAATCCCTCCTATGGTATGTGAGAATGAATCCCTAAACCTATGGTCTGTGAGAAGAGAATGAGTCTCTAATAATCCCTAATCCTATAGTCTGTGAGGGGAGAATGAGTCTCTAATAATCCCTAAACCTATGGTCTGTGAGAGGAGAATGAGTCTAGTCTCTAATAATCCCTAAACCTATGGTCTGTGAGAGGAAAATGAATCTCTAATCATCCCTAAACCCATGGTCTGTGACATTTGAATGAGTCTCTAATAATCCCTAAACCTATGGTATGTGAGAGGAGAATGAATCCCTAAACCTATGGTCTGTGAGATGAGAATGAGTCTCTAATAATCCCTAAACCTATGGTCTGTGAGAGGAGAATGAGTCTAGTCTCTAATAATCCCTAAACCTATGGTCTGTGAGAAGAGAATGAGTCTCTAATAATCCCTAAACCTATGGTCTGTGAGAGGAGAATGAGTCTCTAATAATCCCTAAACCTATGGTCTGTGAGAGGAGAATGAGTCTCGAATAATCCCTAAAGCTATGGTATGTGAGAGGAGAATGAGTCTCTAATAATCCCTAATCCTATGGTCTGTGAGAGGAGAATGAGTCTCGAATAATCCCTAAACCTATGGTATGTGAGAGAATGAGTCTCCAATCATCCCTAAACCTATGGTCTGTGAGAGTAAAATGAATCTCTAATCATCCCTAAACCCAAGGTCTGTGAAATTTGAATGAGTCTCTAATAATCCCTCAACCTATGGTCTGTGAGAGGAGAATGGGTCTCTAATAATCCCTAAACCTATGGTCTGTGAGAGGAGAATGAGTCTCTAATAATCAATTAACCTATGGCCTGTCAGAGGAGAATGAGTCTCTAATAATCCCTAAACCTATGGTCTGTGAGAGGAGAATGAGGCTGTTGTTCTCCTTGTCTTGATAAACCAGTTGTGATAGTTTGGCATAATAGCTGAAATGGTATAATAGCTGCAATGGCATGATATGATAGCTGTAATGGTATGATAGCTGTAATGGTATGATAGCTGTAATGGTATGATAGCTGTAATGGTATGATAGCTGTAATGGTATGGTATAAGAGCTGTAATGGTATGATAGCTGCATTGTTATAGTGTAATAGCTGTCATGGTTTGATATGATAGCTGTAATGTTTTGATATGATCGCTGTAATGGTATGGTATGATATGATAGCTGTAATGGTTTGATATGATCGCTGTAATGGTATGGTATGATATGATCGCTGTAATGGTATGGTATGATATAATAGCTGTAATGGTTTGATATGATAGCTGTAATGCTATGGTATAATAGCTGTAATGGTATGATAGCTGTAATGGTTTGATATGATAGCTGTAATGCTATGGTATAATAGCTGTAATGGTATGGTATAATAGCTGTAATGGTATGGTATAATAGCTGTAATGGTATGGTATAATAGCTGTAATTGTATGGTATAATAGCTGTAATGGTATGGTATAATAGCTGTAATGGTATGATTGCTGTAATTGTGTTATAGGTGAAGATTTTACCTGCCATCTTCTCCGTACTCAGGGTCAGATGAATTAGTCTCTGATACAAAGAAGTTGCTAGGTTCTTTGGTTTCATCATGGGGAAGGAGAGAACAGAAGGACAATAATTCATCAGTTCATCTGGAGCCTCAGTTGATTTGGTCCCATGCACACAGAAAACGAAAGGAACCAATGTGCTAAACACCTAATTAACACCTAGGTAACACTGCGTACCAGCTGTTTTGGAGTTTTCTTTGGTTGCATAAACAGGCAGTCCATGGTCTCTGCTTTTATGAGTCTGAGAACACAGAGAGGGATAGAGGTTTGAACATCTAGATATCAGAGATAGTGTTGAATAATGCTACACAGGATGCTGGTGTAGACTAGACTACCAGCTGGCTTTCACAGACTTGAAGAATCAATGGAGTGGAACAACTCTCCTTTGGCCTAATCTTGTATGTCCAGAGCGACACTGTTAACAACACTGTAGACTTGAGCGTAGGGTTTTTCTTTCAAGTAAAATCACCTTTATGATGGGCATGCATCTAAATCTCGATTTTATTTTATATTTTTTATTTCACCTTTAGTTAACCAGGTAGGCAAGTTGAGAACAAGTTCCCATTCACAATATATGGTAGTTAAAAATAAGTTCTCATTTGCAACTGCGACTCTAGCCAAGATAAAGCAAAGCAGTTAGACACATACAACAACACAGAGTTACACATGGAGTAAAACAAACATACAGTCAATAATACAGTAGAAACAAGTCTATATACGATGTGAGCAAATGAAGTAGGATAAGAGATGTAGTAAGGTAATAAATAGGCCATGGTGGTGAAGTATAGCAATTAAACACTGGAATGATAGGATGTGCAGAAGATGAATGTGCAAATAGAGATACTGGGGTGCAAAGGAGCAAGATAAATAAATAAATAAATACAGTATTGGGATGAGGTAAATTAGATGGGCTATTTACAGATGAGCTATGTACAGGTGTAGTAATCTGTGAGCTGCTCTAACAGCTGGTGCTTAAAGCTAGTGAGGGAGGTAAGAGTCTCCAGCTTCAGAGATTTTTGCAGTTCGTTCCAGTCATTGGCAGCAGAGAACTGGAAAGAGGCGGCCAAAGGAGGAATTGTCTTTGGGGGGTGGCCAGTGAGATATACCTGCCGAGTGCGTGCGATGGGTTGGGTGCTGCTATGGTGACCAGTGAGCTGAGATAGGCAGGGCTTTACCTAGCAGAGACTGTAGATGACCTGGAGCCAGAGGTTTGGCGACTTGAGTATGGTAGGGGGCCATCCAACGAGAGCATACAGGTTGCAGTGGTGGGTAGTACATGGGGCTTTGGTGAAAACAGATGGCATCCAATTTGCTGAGTAGGGTGCTGGAGGCTATTTTGTAAATTACATTGCCGAAGTCGAGGATTGAGTAGGAGAGTCAGTTTTACGAGGTGTTTGGCAGCATGAGTGAAGGATGCTTTGTTTGCGAAATAGGAAGCCGGTTCTAGATTTAATTTTAGTTGGAGATGTTTAATGTGAGTCCGGAAGGAGAGTTTACAGTCTTACCAGACACCTAAGTATTTGTAGTTGTCCAAATATTTATCTAAATCAGACACGTCAGAGTAGTGATGCTGGACCGGCGGGCAGGTGCGGGCAGCGAATGGGTTTGTCAGATAAATCGGTAAACAAGTGTTTCTAGCCTCAGTGCAGTGTGCAGCTGGGAGAGGTGCTCTTATTCTCCATGGACTTCACAGTGTCCAGAACTTTTTTGAGTTTTTACTACAGGATGCAAATTTCAGTTTGATAAAACTCCTTTAGATTTCCTAAATGCCTGTGTATATTGGTTCCTAACTTCCCTGAAAAGTTGCATATCACGGGCTGTTCGTGTGTCGATGCTAATGCAGAATGCCAGAGGATGTTTTTCTGCTGGTTAAGGGCAGACAGGTCTGGAGTGAACAAAGGGCTACATCTATTCCTGGTTCTACATTTTTGGAATGGAAGGTGCTTATTTAAGATAGTTATTAGACTGTGAATGTATCTTTCATTAGTGTTACTATTCGGCTGTGATTGTCTTTTCAATAGTGTTTTTATTAGACTGTGAATGTCCCGACATTAGTGAACTTAACAGACTGTGAATGTCTCTTCATTGGTGTTACTATTAGACTGTGAATGTCTCTTCATTAGTTACATTACTAGACTGTGAATGTCTCTTCATTGGTGTTACTATTAGACTGTGAATGTCTCTTCATTGGTGTTACTATTAGACTGTAAATGTCTCTTCATTAGTTACATTACTAGACTGTGAATTTCTCTTCATTAGTTACATTACTAGACTGTGAAAGTCTTCTTCATTAAAGTTATTTGACTGTGAAAATCTCCTTCATTCGTGTTATTAGACTGTTTGTCGTCTTCATTAGTGTTATTATACTGTGAATGTATCTTCTTTACTGTTGTTATTAGACTGTGAATGTCTCTTACATATCATTACTATTAGACTGTGAATGTCTCTTAGATATCATTACTATAAAACTGTGAATGTCTCTTAAATATCATTACTATTAGACTGTGAATGTCTCTTAAATATCATTACTATTAGACTGTGAATGTCTCTTACATATCTTTACTATTAGGACTGTGAATGTCTCTTACATATCATTACTATTAGACTGTGAATGTCTCTTACATATCATTACTATTAGACTGTGAATGTCTCTTACATATCATTACTATTAGACTGTGAATGTCTCTTACATATCATTACTATTAGACTGTGAATGTCTCTTCAATATCATTACTATAAGACTGTGATAGTCTCTTCATTAGTGTTGTTATTAGACTGTAAATGTCTCTTACATATCATTGCTATTAGACTGTGATAGTCTCTTCTTTATTGTTGTTATTAGACTGTGAATGTCTCTTACATATCATCACTATTAGACTGTGAATGTCTCTTCACATATCATTACTATTAGACTGTGAATGTCTCTTCAATATCATTACTATAAGACTGTGATAGTCTCTTCATTAGTGTTGTTATTAGATCTGTGAATGTATCTTACATATCATTACTATTAGACTGTGAATGTCTCTTACATATCATTACTATTAGACTGTGATAGTCTCTTCATTAGTGCTGTTATTAGACTGTGAATGTCTCTTACATATCATTACTCAGACTGTGAATGTATCTTACATATCATTACTATTAGACTGTTAATGTATCTTACATATCATTACTATAAGACTGTGATAGTCTCTTCATTAGTGTTGTTATTAGACTGTGAATGTCTCTTACATATCATTACTATCAGACTGTGAATGTATCTTACATATCATTACTATTAGACTGTGAATGTCTCTTACATATCATTACTATTAGACTGTGAATGTCTCTCACATATCATTGCTATTAAACTGTGAATGTCTCTTACATATCATTACGATGAGACTATGAATTTCTCTTCATTAGTGTCGTTATTTGAATGTGAATGTCCCTTCATTAGTGTTGTTATTAGACTGTGAATGTCTCTTACATATCATTACTATTAGACTGTGAATGTCTCTTAAATATCATTACTATTAGACTGTGAATGTCACTTACATATCATTTCTATAAAACTGTGGAATGTCTCTTACATATCATTACTATTAGACTGTGAATGTCTCTTACATATCATTACTATAAGACTGTGATAGTCTCTTCATCAGTGTTGTTATTAATGTTAATGTTAGACTGTGAATGTCTCTTCATTAGTGTCGTTATTAGAATGTGAATGTCTCTTCATTAGTGTCGTTATTAGAATGTGAATGTCTCTTCACTAGCATAACTATAAGACTGTGAATGTCTCTTCACTAGCGTAACTAGCGTAACTAGCGTACAGTCCTGTGTGTGTGGCTCAGTCGGTAGAGCATGGCGCTTGCAACGCGCAAGCGCCGTGGGGTCCCGATTCCCGCTGGGGCCATGCCCATATGCAAAAGTAGTGGCCCCAGCCGACTTGTAAGTCGCTTTGGACAAAAGCGTCTGCTAAATGGGATATATTATTATTATTATTATTATTAACTATAAGACTGTGAATGTCTCTTCCTTAGTGTCGTTATAAACTGTACATATCTCCTTCAATCTGTGTTTCTATTAGACTGTGCATGTCTCTTCACTAGTGTTACTATTAGACTGTGAATGTCTCTTCATTATCATTACTTATTTGACTGTGAATGTCTCTTCATTAGTGTTGTTATTAGTCTGTGAATGTCTCCTTCAATATTGTTACTTTTAGACTGTGAATGTCTCTTCACTAGTGTTACTATTAGACTGTGAATGTCTATTATTATAATTACTTTTTGACTGTGAATGTCTCTTCGTTAGTTTTACTATTAGACTGTGAATGTCTCTTTGTTTGTT
>NW_027015354.1:0-11693 GCF_036934945.1 Oncorhynchus masou masou
CAATAGTGCATCTAGGTCATTAAGGGGGGGGGTGAGAAGGATTACTTATCCTATCCTAGGTATTCCTTGAAGAGGTGGGGTTTCAGGTGTCTCCGGAAGGTGGTGATTGACTCCGCTGTCCTGGCGTCGTGAGGGAGTTTGTTCCACCATTGGGGGGCCAGAGCAGCGAACAGTTTTGACTGGGCTGAGCGGGAACTGTACTTCCTCAATGGTAGGGAGGCGAGCAGGCCAGAGGAGGATGAACGCAGTGCCCTTGCTTGGGTGTAGGGCCTGATCAGAGCCTGGAGGTACTGCGGTGCCGTTCCCCTCACAGCTCCGTAGGCAAGCACCATGGTCTTGTAGCGGATCGAGCTTCAACTGGAAGCCAGTGGAGAGAGCGGAGGAGCGGGGTGACGTGAGAGAACTTGGGAAGGTTGAACACCAGACGGGCTGCGGCGTTCTGGATGAGTTGTAGGGGTTTAATGGCACAGGCAGGAGCCCAGCCAACAGCGAGTTGCAGTAATCCAGACGGGAGATGACAAGTGCCTGGATTAGGACCTGCGCCGCTTCCTGGGTGAGGCAGGGTCGTACTCTGCGGATGTTGTAGAGCATGAACCTACAGGAACGGGCCACCGCCATGATGTTGGTTGAGAACGACAGGGTGTTGTCCAGGATCACGCCAAGGTTCTTAGCGCTCTGGGAGGAGGACACAATGGAGTTGTCAACCGTGATGGCGAGATCATGGAACGGGCAGTCCTTCCCCGGGAGGAAGAGCAGCTCCGTCTTGCCGAGGTTCAGCTTGAGGTGGTGATCCGTCATCCACACTGATATGTCTGCCAGACATGCAGAGATGCGATTCGCCACCTGGTCATCAGAAGGGGGAAAGGAGAAGATTAATTGTGTGTCGTCTGCATAGCAATGATAGGAGAGACCATGTGAGGTTATGACAGAGCCAAGTGACTTGGTGTATAGCGAGAATAGGAGAGGGGCCTAGAACAGAGCCCTGGGGGACACCAGTGGTGAGAGCGCGTGGCGAGGAGACAGATTCTCGCCACGCCACCTGGTAGGAGCGACCTGTCAGGTAGGACGCAATCCAAGCGTGGGCCGCGCCGGAGATGCCCAACTCGGAGAGGGTGGAGAGGAGGATCTGATGGTTCACAGTATCGAAGGCAGCCGATAGGTCTAGAAGGATGAGAGCAGAGGAGAGAGAGTTAGCTTTAGCAGTGCGGAGCGCCTCCGTGATGCAGAGAAGAGCAGTCTCAGTTGAATGACTAGTCTTGAAACCTGACTGATTTGGATCAAGAAGGTCATTCTGAGAGAGATAGAGGGAGAGCTGGCCAAGGACGGCACGTTCAAGAGTTTTGGAGAGAAAAGAAAGAAGGGATACTGGTCTGTAGTTGTTGACATCGGAGGGATCGAGTGTAGGTTTCTTCAGAAGGGGTGCAACTCTCGCTCTCTTGAAGACGGAAGGGACGTAGCCAGCGGTCAGGGATGAGTTGATGAGCGAGGTGAGGTAAGGGAGAAGGTCCCCGGAAATGGTCTGGAGGAGAGAGGAGGGGATAGGGTCGAGCGGGCAGGTTGTTGGGCGGCCGGCCGTCACAAGAAGCGAGATTTCATCTGGAGAGAGAGGGGAGAAAGAGGTCAGAGCACAGGGTAGGGCAGTGTGAGCAGAACCAGCGGTGTCGTTTGACTTAGCAAACGAGGATCGGATGTCGTCGACCTTCTTTTCAAAATGGTTGACGAAGTCATCTGCAGAGAGGGAGGAGGGGGGAGGGGGAGGAGGATTCAGAAGGGAGGAGAAGGTGGCAAAGAGCTTCCTAGGGTTAGAGGCAGATGCTTGGAATTTAGAGTGGTAGAAAGTGGCTTTAGCAGCAGAGACAGAGGAGGAAAATGTAGAGAGGAGGGAGTGAAAGGATGCCAGGTCCGCAGGGAGGCGGGTTTTCCTCCATTTCCGCTCGGCTGCCCGGAGCTCTGTTCTGTGAGCTCGCAATGAGTCATCGAGCCACGGAGCGGGAGGGGAGGACCGAGCCGGCCTGGAGGATAGGGGACATAGAGAGTCAAAGGATGCAGAAAGGGAAGAGAGGAGGTTGAGGAGGCAGAGTCAGGAGAAAGGTTGGAGAAGGTATGAGCAGAGGGAAGAGATGAAAGGATGGAAGAGGAAAGAGTAGCGGGGAGAGAGAGCGAAGGTTGGGACGGCGCGATACCATCCGAGTAGGGGCAGTGTGGGAAGTGTTGGATGAGAGCGAGAGGGAAAAGGATACAAGGTAGTGGTCGGAGACTTGGAGGGGAGTTGCAGTGAGGTTAGTGGAAGAACAGCATCTAGTAAAGATGAGGTCGAGCGTATTGCCTGCCTTGTGAGTAGGGGGGAAGGTGAGAGGGTGAGGTCAAAGAGGAGAGGAGTGGAAAGAAGGAGGCAGAGAGGAATGAGTCAAAGGTAGACGTGGGGAGGTTAAAGTCGCCCAGGACTGTGAGAGGTGAGCCGTCCTCAGGAAAGGAGCTTATCAAGGCATCAAGCTCATTGATGAACTCTCCGAGGGAACCTGGAGGGCGATAAATGATAAGAATGTTAAGCTTGAAAGGGCTGGTAACTGTGACAGCATGGAATTCAAAGGAGGCGATAGATAGATGGGTAAGGGGAGAGAGAGAGAATGACCACTTGGGAGAGATGAGGATCCGGTGCCACCACCCCGCTGACCAGAAGCTCTCGGGGTGTGCGAGAACACGTGGGTGGACGAAGAGAGAGCAGTAGGAGTAGCAGTGTTATCTGTGGTGATCCATGTTTCCGTCAGTGCCAGGAAGTCGAGGGACTGGAGGGAGGCATAGGCTGAGATGAACTCTGCCTTGTTGGCCGCAGATCGGCAGTTCCAGAGGCTACCGGAGACCAGGAACTCCACGTGGGTCGTGCGCGCTGGGACCACCAGATTAGGGTGGCCGCGGCCACGCGGTGTGGAGCGTTTGTATGGTCTGTGCAGAGAGGGAGAGAACAGGGATAGATAGACACATAGTTAACAGGGTACAGAAGAGGCTACGCTAATGCAAAGGAGATTGGAATGACAAGTGGACTACACGTCTCGAATGTTCAGAAAGTTAAGCTTACGTAGCAAGAATCTTATTGACTAAAATGATTGAAATGAAACAGTACTGCTGGAGTAGGCTAGCTGGTAGTGGCTGCGATGTTGACACTACACTAATCAAGTCGTTCCGTCGAGTGTAATAGTTTCTACAGTGCTGCTATTCGGGGGCTAGCTGGCTAGCTAGCAAGGTTGATTGCGTTCCGTTACTTAAAAGAACGACAATAGCTGGCTGGCTAACCTAGAAAATCGCTCTAGGCTACACAATTGTCTTAGATACAAAGACGGCTATGTATCTAGCTAGCTACGATCAAACAAAACAAACCGTTGTACTGTAATAGTTACTACGGTGCTGCTATTCAAACAGTAGAAGAACGACAATAGGGAGGGAAACCTGTTTCAGTCTTTCAAAGATTTGAGACTGGGACGGAGGTTCACCTTCCAGCAGGACAATGACCCTTAGCATACTGCTAAAGCAACACTTGAGTGGTTTAAGGGGAAACATTTAAATGTCTTGGAATGGCCTCGTCAAAGCCCAAACCTCAATCCAATTGAGAATCTGTGGTATGACTTAAAGATCGCTGTACACCAGCAGAACCCATCCAATTTGAAGGAGCTGGAGCAGTTTTGCCTTGAAGAATGGGCAAAAATCCCAGTGGCTAGATGTGCCACGCTTATAGAGACATACCCCAAGAAAATTGCAGCTGTAACTGCTGCAAAAGGTGGCTCTACAAAGTATTGAATTTGGGGGTTGAATAGTTATGCACCCTCAAGTTTTTGTCTTATGTCTTGTTTGTTTCATATATTTTGCATCTTCAAAGTGGTAGGCATGTTGTGTAAATCAAATGATACAAACCCCCCAAAAATCAATTTTCATTCCAGGTTGTAAGGCAACAATATAGGAAAAATGCCAAGGGGTGAATACTTCCACAAGCCGCTGTACACATTGACATTTGTTTACTCCAATTTAACAATCTGAACAAATCCTTTGATAAGAAAAGTATGGTAAGTTGTATTATCTGTTCTTTATATTTTTTTCAAAGTAATTAGTACAAATTAATATATGTATGCATATACAGTTGAAGTCGGAAGTTTACACACACTTATTTTGGAGTCATTAAAACTCGTTTTTCAACCACTCCACAAATTTCCTGTTAACAAACTAGAGTTTTGGCAAGTTGGTTAGGACATCTGCTTTGCGCATGACACAAGTAATTTTTCCAACAATAGTTTACAGGCAGATTATTTCCCTTATAATTCACTGTATCACAATTCCAGTGTGTCAGAAGTTTACATACACTAAGTTGACTGTGCCTATAAACAGCTTGGAAAATTCCAGAAAATGATGTCATGGCTATAGAAGCTTCTGATAGGCTAATTGACATAATTTGAGTCAATTGGAGGTGTACCTGTGGATTTATTCCAAGGCCTACCTTCAAACTCAGTGCCTCTTTGCTTGACATCATGGGAAAATCTATTGAAATTAGACAAGACTTTAGAAAAAAAAAATTCAAGTCTGGTTCATTCTTGGGAGCAATTTCCAAATGACTGAAGGTACCATGTTCATCTGTACAAACAATAGTATGCAAGTATAAACACCATGGGATCACGCAGCCGTCATACCGCTCAGGAAGGAGACGCGTTCTGTCTAGAGATGACCGTACTTTGGTGCGAAAAGTGCAAATAAATCCCAGAACAACAGCAAAGGACCTTGTAAAGATGCTGGAGGAAACGGGGACAAAAGTGTATTTTATCCACAGTAAAACGAGTCCTATATTGACGTAACCTGAAATGCCGCTCAGCAAGGAAGAAGCCACTGCTCCAAAACCGTCATAAAAAAACAGACTATGGTTTGCAACTGCACATGAGGAAAAATATTGTACTTTTTTGAGAAATGTCCTCTGGTCTGATGAAACAAAAATAGAACTGTTTGGCCATAATTATCATTTTTATGTTTGGAGGGAAAAGCGGAATGCTTGCAAGCCGAAGAACACCATCCCAACACGGGGGTGGCAGCATCATGTCGTGGGGGTGCATTGCTGCAGGAGGGACTGGTGCACTTCACAAAATAAATGGCATCATGAGGCAGGAAAGGTACGTGGATATATTGAAGCAACATCTCAAGACATCAGTCAGGAAGTTAAAGCTTGGTCGCAAATGGGTCTTCCAAATGTACAATGACCCCAAGCATACTTCCAAAGTTGTGGCAAAATGGCCTAAGGACAACAAAGTCAAGGTATTGGAGTGGCCATCACAAAGCTCTGGCCTCAATCCTATAGAAAATGTGGGCAGAACTGGAAAAGTGTGTGCGAGCAAGGAGGCCTAAAACCTGACTCAGTTACACCAGCACTGTCAGGAGGAATGGGCCAAAATTCACCCAATTTATTGTGGGAAGCTTGTGGAAGGCTACCTGAACGTTTGACCCCAGTTAAACAATTTAATGGCAATACACTCAATTAGTATTTGGTAGCATGTAAACTTCTGACCCACTGGGAATGTGATGAAAGAAATATAAGCTGAAAGAAATCATTCTCTACTGTTATTCTGACTATTCGGCATTCTTAAAATAAAGTGGTGATCCTAGATTAACCTGTTGATGCTCTGGGGGCGCTATTTCATTTTTGGATGAAAAACGTTCCCGTTTTAAACAAGATATTTTGTCACAAAAAGATGCTCGACTATGCATATAATTGATAGCTTTCGAAAGAAAACACTCTGACGTGTCCAGAACTACCAAGATATTTTCTGTGCGTGCCCTAGAACGTGAGCTTCAGGCAAAACCAAGATGAGACGGCATCCAGGAAATGAGCAGGATTTTTTGAGGCTCTGTTTTCCATTGTCTCCTTATATGGCTGTGAATGCGAGAGGAATGAGCCTGCCCTTTCTGTCGTTTCCCAAGGTGTCTGCAGCATTGTGACGTATTTGTAGGCAGATCATTGGAAGATTGACCATAAGAGACCACATTTACCAGGTGTCCGCCCGGTGTCCTGCGCGAAATTGGTGCGCAAAAGTCACCTGCCAGTATTTTTCCATGGGATACAGAGAGGAAAGCAAGCTTCCACGAACTGCATATCAATGAAGAGATATGTGAAAAAACACCTTGAGGATTGATTCCAAACAACGTTTGCCATGTTTCGTCGATATTATGTAGTTAATCCGGAAAAAGTTTTACGTTGTAGGTGACTGAATTTCGGTTCGTTTCGGTAGCCAGACGCAATGTAGAAAACGGAACGATTTCTCCTACACACAGACGCTTTCAGGAAAAACTGCGCATTTGGTATGTAACTGAGAGTCTCCTCATTGAAAACATCAGAAGCTCTTCAAAGGTAAATGATTTTATTTATTTGGTTATCTGTTTTTTGTGAAAATGTTGCATGCTAAATGCTACTCAAAATGCTATGCTAGCTTTGCATACTCTTACACAAATTAGTCAATTTCTATGGTTCAAAAGCATATTTTGAAAATCTGAGATGACAGTGTTGTTAAGAAAAGGCTAAGCTTGAGAGCAGACGCATTATTTTCATTTTATTTGCGATTTTCAGAAATCGTTAACGTTGCGTTATGCTAATGAGCCTGAGGCTTTAGTCACGATCCCGGATCCGGGATGGGGAGTTTCAAGAAGTTAAATGTCAGGAATTGTGAAAAACTGAGTTTAAATTAATTTGGCTAAGGTGTATGTAAACTTCCAACTTCAACTGTAATTATAAGTGGACGCACATACGCAGATACCAAGATGGCATAGCAGTTCAGACGTCTTTTGTCCTCGTCTTGTCCCGTATATATATATATATTTACAACTTTTTTCATACATTTATTTTTACATTTTCCATAAACTCATCTTCAAAACACTCTCCTGCAACCCGCCTCACCAATTTATATTTATAAAAAAGTATTATTTACCTTAAATCTGTAATCTTCCAAGAAGCTAGCCAGAAACTCCAAGAAGCTAATCAGAAACAAGGTCAGAAGCTAGCCAGAAGCTAGCCAGGAGCTAGCCAGGAGCTTGCCAGAAGCTAATCCAGAAGCTAATCAGAAGCTAGTTAAAGCTTTCGTCGATTCCGGAGCAAACATAAATTATTCCGGAGGTAGCCAGCTGAAGAGTTCCATCAATCACTCCTGGGCTGCAGTCACCTATCCGGACCCGTTTTACTGCCTACGCGGAGCCCCACCGGGCCTTCACAACTGGACTGCCGACGTTATCTACCCGAAGGAGTTATCCGGCTGGCTCCTCCGTTGCGACGTTACCTGAACGCCCATCTGCGGCCTGCTAACCGTTAGCTGTCTTATCGGCTGCTATCTGAATAGACAATCGGACAATTTATTTATTTATTTTTATTATTATTTATTATTATTTTATTTTTCTTCTTGGGCCTCTAACTATATCTATTGTTTTTATTTTTGTTGTTGTTGTGTGATTTGGATTAATCCCCACGGAACCCCACTAATCTACTGACGGAACGCAAGAGGTGGCTAATAACAGACGTCCATCCTATGCTAGCTTGCTACCGATGGCCTGGAGAGCTGTCTAAATCGCCGTGACCCCCAACCAACCTCTCCACTCTCCGGACCCTTTTGATCACTCGACTAAGCATGCCTCTCCTTAACGTCAATATGCCTTGTCCATTGCTGTTCTGATTAGTGTTTATTGGCTTATTTCACTGTAGAGCCTCTAGTCCTGCTCACTATACCTTATCCAACCTATTAGTTCCACCACCCACACATGCAATGACATCTCCTTGTTTCAATGATGTTTCTAGAGACAATATCTCTCTCTTCATCACTCAATACCTAGGTTTACCTCCACTGTATTCACATCCTACCATACCTTTGTCTGTACATTATACCTTGATGCTATTTTATCGCCCCCAGAAACCTCCTTTTACTCTCTGTTCCAGACGTTCTAGACGACCAATTCTTATTGCTTTTAGCCGCACCCTTATTCTACTCCTCCTCTGTTCCTCTGGCGATGTAGAGGTGAATCCAGGCCCTACAGTGCCTAGCTCCACTCCTATTCCCCAGGCGCTCTCTTTTGACGACTTCTGTAACCGTAATAGCCTTGGTTTCATGCATGTTAACATTAGAAGCCTCCTCCCTAAGTTTGTTCTATTCACTGCTTTAGCACACTCTGCCAACCCGGATGTTCTAGCTGTGTCTGGATCCTGGCTTAGGAAGACTACCAAAAATTCAGAAATTTTAATTCCAAATTACAACATTTTCAGACAAGATAGAACTGCCAAAGGGGCGGTGTTGCAATCTACTGCAAAGATAGTCTGCAGAGTTCTGTCCTACTATCCAGGTCTGTACCCAAACAATTTGAACTTCTACTTTTAAAAATCCACCTCTCTAAAAACAAGTCTCTCACCGTTGCAGCCTGCTATAGACCACCCTCTACCCCCAGCTGTGCTCTGGACACCATATGTGAACTGATTGCCCCCCATCTATCTTCAGAGCTCGTGCTGCTAGGCAACCTAAACTGGAACAGGTTAACACCCCAGCCATCCTACAATCTAAACTTGATGCCCTCAATCTCACACAAATTATCAATGAACCTACCAGGTACCTCCCCAAAGCCTTAAACACGGGCACCCTCGTAGATATCATCCTAACCAACTTGCCCTCTCAATACACCTCTGCTGTCTTCAAACAAGATCTCAGCGATCACTGCCTCATTGCCTGCATCCGTAATGGGTCAGCGGTCAAACGACCTCCTCTCATCACTGTAAAACGCTCCCCGAAACACTTCAGCGAGCAGGCCTTTCTAATCGACCTGGCCGGGGTATCCTGGAAGGATATTGATCTCATCCCGTCAGTAGAGGATGCCTGGATATTTTTTTTAAATGCCTTCCAACTATCTTAAATAAACATGCCCCATTCAAGAAATTTAGAACCAGGAACAGATATAGCCCTTGGTTCTCCCCAGACCTGACTGCCCTTAAGCAACACAAAAACAATCTATGGCGTTCTGCATTAGCAGAACAGCCCCCGTGATATGCAGCTGTTCATGGAAGCTAGAAACCATTATACACAGGCAGTTTGAAAAGCCAAGGCTAGCTTTTTCAAGCAGAAATTTGCTTCCTGCAACACTAACTCAAAAAGTTCTGGGACACTGTAAAGTCCATGGAGAATAAGAACACCTCCTCCCAGCTGACCACTGCACTGAAGATAGGAAACACTGTCACCACTGATAAGTCCACCATAATGGAGAATTTCAATAAGCATTTTTCTACGGCTGGCCATGCTTTCCACCTGGCTACTCCTACCCCGGTCAACAGCACTGCACCCCCCACAGCAACTCGCCCAAGCCTTCCCCATTTCTCCTTCTCCCAAATCCGTTCAGCTGATGTTCTGAAAGAGCTGCAAAATCTGGACCCCTACAAATCAGCCGGGCTAGACAATCTGGACCTTTTCTTTCTAAAATTATCTGCTGAAATTGTTGCCACCCCTATTACTAGCCTGTTCAACCTCTCTTTCGTGTCGTCTGAGATTCCCAAAGATTGGAAAGCAGCTGCGGTCATCCCCCTCTTCAAAGGGGGGCACACTCTTGACCCAAACTGCTACATACCTATATCTATCCTACCATGCCTTTATAAGGTCTTCGAAAGCCAAGTCAACAAACAGATTACCGACCATTTCGAATCTCACCATACCTTCTCTGCTATGCAATCTGGTTTCAGAGCTGGTCATGGGTGCACCTCAGCCACGCTCAAGGTCCTAAACGATATCTTAACCGCCATCGATAAGAAACATTACTGTGCAGCCGTGTTCATTGATCTGGCCAAGGCTTTCGACTCTGTCAATCACCACATCCTCATCGGCAGACTCGACAGCCTTGGTTTCTCAAATGATTGCCTCGCCTGGTTCACCAACTACTTCTCTGATAGAGTTCAGTGTGTCAAATCGGAGGGTCTGCTCTCCGGACCTCTGGCAGTCTCTATGGGGGTGCCACAGGGTTCAATTCTTGGACCGACTCTCTTCTCTGTATACATCAATGAGGTCGCTCTTGCTGCTGGTGAGTCTCTGATCCACCTCTACGCAGACGACACCATTCTGTATACTTCTGGCCCTTCTTTGGACACTGTGTCAACTACCCTCCAGGCAAGCTTCAATGCCATACAACTCTCCTTCCGTGGCCTCCAATTGCTCTTAAATACAAGTAAAACTAAATGCATGCTCTTCAACCGATCGCTACCCGCACCTGCCCGCCTGTCCAACATCACTACTCTGGACGGCTCTGACTTAGAATACGTGGACAACTACAAATACTTAGGTGTCTGGTTAGACTGTAAACTCTCCTTCCAGACCCATATCAAATATCTCCAATCCAAAGTTAAATCTAGAATTGGCTTCCTATTTCGCAACAAAGCATCCTTCACTCATGCTGCCAAACATACCCTTGTAAAACTGACCATCCTACCAATCCTCGACTTTGGCGATGTCATTTACAAAATAGCCTCCAATACCCTACTCAACAAATTGGATGCAGTCTATCACAGTGCAATCCGTTTTGTCAGCAAAGCCCATATACTACCCACCATTGCGACCTGTACGGTCTCGTTGGCTGGCCCTCGCTTCATACTCGTCGCCAAACCCACTGGCTCCATGTCATCTACAAGACCCTGCTAGGTAAAGTCCCCCCTTATCTCAGCTCGCTGGTCACCATAGCATCTCCCACCTGTAGCAGACACTCCAGCAGGTATATCTCTCTAGTCACCCCCAAAACCAATTCTTTTTTTGGCCGCCTCTCCTTACAGTTCTATGCTGCCAATGACTGGAACGAACTACGAAAATCTCTGAAACTGGAAACACTTATCTCCCTCACTAGCTTTAAGCACCAACTGTCAGAGCAGCTCACAGATTACTGCACCTGTACATAGCCCACCTATATTTTAGCCCAAACAACTACCTCTTTCCCTATTGTATTTAATTTATTTATTTATTTTGCTCCTTTGCACCCCATTATTTTTATTTCTACTTTGCATATTCTTCCATTGCAAATCTACCATTCCAGTGTTTTACTTGCTATATTGTATTTACTTTGCCACCATGGCCTTTTTTTGCCTTTACCTCCCTTATCTCACCTCATTTGCTCACATCGTATATAGACTTGTTTATACTGTATTATTGACTGTATGTTTGTTTTTACGCCATGTGTCTACTCTCTGTGTCGTTGTATGTGTCGAACTGCTTTGCTTTATCCTGGCCAGGTCGCAATTGTAAATGAGAACTTGTTCTCAACTTGCCTACCTGGTTAAATAAAGGTGAAATTAAAAAATAAATAAAAAACACAAAAAAACATGGCATTTCTGCAACTTTGAAACAATGACTTTATATCGTAGTTGTGTCTGTCATAGACATAAATAGTGGCTCAACATGTATATAACCCATTTAAGCATGGATATTGCCATTGAGGGCTTCCACCATTTTAAAGTAATCAACTGGGTGGGTATTCCTATTAGTCATGAGTGATCAGCCAATGAAAATTAAGAAATTAGTCTACTTTAAAATGGTCATCGCCTCAATGGCACTGCCAATGCTGTCACAGACTATCACGTATCAGGATATGACCCAGATGCAGACACAGGAGGCGGATAGTACAGTTCTAATACTATTTATTACACAAGGAGACAGGCCAGGGCAGGATGA
>NW_027015355.1:0-11692 GCF_036934945.1 Oncorhynchus masou masou
CCACAACACACATGAGAGTTGGCAAGAGGCCAAAACAGATCTGAGACCAGGTTCATTACTGATGTCACATCATTGTGTGTTCCAGGAATTATCCTGGGTCTGGCGATGTGGTAAAGTTCCCCTCTGTCTAATTTGAGGAAGTTATGCAAAATGTAACTAAAGCTCTGGTCAGCAGGACATGGTTCTAACTGATACCAGTGTATCAGAGTCCTGAAGAGAGGAATTGATTACACATTATGTCTAGATGTCTTCATCATAAAGGTAAAATATGTCAATTAAAAATAAGTTGAAACTTGAAGAATCACAACTCTAGACCGATACTGTCAATCTGCAACATATATTTATTTGATCATCAGAAAAGACAACTTCATTAACCAATAAAAAACATGCTGAGACTACATTGGCTATGCAGTATGTAAACTGTGGTCTAAATACATTCCAATTAAAGAAAGTTACATTCCAATGAGAAAAACACATTGATACTCACAGCGCTGTGAAAAAGAATTTGCCCTCTTTCTGATATTCTCTATTTTTGCAAAAATGTTACACTGAATGTTATTAGATCTTCAACCAAAACCTAAAATTAGGTAAAGGGAACCTGAGTTTGCAAAATAACAAACCATATTTATACTTATTTTGTCTATTTAATTAACAAAGTTATGCACACCCAATTCCCTGTGTGAAAAAGTAATTGCCCCTTTACACTCAATAATTGGTTGTTCCACCTTTCGCTCTAATGACTACAACCAAATACTTCCTGTAGTTGTTGATCGTTCTCTCACATTGCTGTGGAGGAATGTTGGACCACTCTTCCACGCAGAACTGCTGTAACTCAGCAAAGCATAATCAAACCATCACACTACCACCACCATGCTTGACGATTGATATGAAGTGTTTTACTGTGGAATGCAGTGTTCGGTTTTCAACAAACATAATGGGACCCATCTAGCCCAAAAAGTTGACAAAAGTTTCCGGGAAAATTACCTGGAAGCAACTGGATGATCATCATGTCACGACTTCCGCCGGAGTTGGTCCCTCTCCTTGTTTGGGCGGTGTTCGCAGTCGACGCCACCGTCCTTCTAGCTATCGCCTATCCACTTTTCATTTTCCATTGGTTTTGTCTTGTCTTCCATCACACCTGGTTCCAATTCCATCAAATACTTGTTGTGTATTTAACTCTGGCAAAAAAAAACAAACACTGCATTCATCAGTAAAGGGGATGCTTTGCTGCCTCAGAACCTGGACAAATTGCCTTAGTAGAAGAAACCATGAGATCTGCTCAGTATCAGAGAATTCTACAGGAGAATGTCAGGCCATCCGTCTGTGAGCTGAAGCTGGAGAGCAGCTGGGTCATGCAGCAAGACATTGATCCAAAAAACACAATAAAGTCTACATGAAAATGGTTCAAAAGCAACCCATTTGAAGTTTTGGAATGACCCAGTCAATGTCCAGACCTAATGACCCCATTTGAGATATTGTGGCAGAACTTCAAAGTTCATCCTTGAACACTCACAAATGTCACTGAGTTTAAGCAGTTCTAGGTAGAAGAGTGGGCCAAAAATGCTCCACAGCGACGTGAAATACGGATCAACAACTTCAGGAAGCGCTTGGTTGGAGTCATTGCAGCTAAAGGTGTGACAACCAGTAATTGAGTGTAATGGGACAATTCATATTTAACACATGAACATTGGATGTAACTTAACTTGGTTTTGAAATAAATTAAATAAGTATGTAATTGTTGTGTTACTTGTTCACTCAGGTTCCCTTCATCTAATATTCTGTTTTCTTTGAAGATCTGATAACATTCTTCGTCTTAAATGCGTAAAAGTTGAGAAAATTAGAAAGGAGACAAATACTCTTTCACAGCCCTGAATATCAACATAACTACAAATAACTGATTTACAGACATGATGTGTGAAATGTCTATCTTGAGAACAAACCCTGTAATACAAGTCAAGAAAATTATCAATAACAACATCTCAAGATAAAACACTATTAATGTTTATAATTAAACAATGTATTTAATAAAACACATTTAATTAGGTTCAGAAAATACATCATAGTACAGATAATTAATCTAAATAAAAAAGGAGAGAACATTTGACATAATTAGAGTTCTCTCTTTGTCATCATCCTCTTCATCTTCTTCTCCTCCTCTTCTATCTTGAGAGACCCCTCTTCCTCCTTGTGGAAGACCTCCCCATCAGGCTGCTTTTTCCATGTCACTTTGGTGTCTGCAGGTAACCCCTGCTCCTTCAGCTTGTTCCTTATCTGGAGAAACACACCCATACAGAAACCCACATTATTTCACTCTGTATTAGTCATCCTGAAGATCTAGACCTACCATTCCTTCCTGCTATACTGAGACAATCCTCACTTTAACACTTTGACTCTATGAGGGGATGATGGTAATATTTGACTTATTCCACAAACTTTCAAGTCTGTTTTAATACGCATGTGTAAATTGGAAATGTGTTTTGGCATACCCACACTCCCTGAAACACCCTCAGAGAGTTTGGTCACTGCCAGGAGAGAATATCATCCACAACAGTCTAGGACCCAGACCAGAGAGGAGGTCATCCACAACAGACTAGATACCAGACCAGAGAGGAGGTCATCCACAACAGACTAGGACCCAGATCAGAGAGGAGGTCATCCACAACAGACTAGGACCCAGACCAGAGAGGAGGTCATCCACAACAGACTAGGATACAGACCAGAGAGGAGGTCATCCACACCAGACTAGGACCCAGACCAGAGAGGAGGTCTGTACAGTTTGTATCATTGCTGAGTTGGTTCTTCATGAACATCGTGACACTCACATCTTCTAAGATGTTGTCATGAACAGCAGGATCACTGAGGTTCATATTTGGATCCTTTGGGGTCATCTTCATTCTCACCACCTGTCTCTTCAGTTGAGGTTTCTCAGGGGTCGGGGTGGTAGGCTTGTGTAAGATCTGTGGGGCAATCATTGTTGTGGGTCGGTGTGGAAGGCGTGGGTTGTTGTCGGGGTGGAAGGCGTGGTTGTGGTTGTGGTCGGGGTGGAAGGCGGGTTGTGGTCGGGGTGGAAGGCATGGTTGTTGTCGTGGTGGAAGTTGTGGTTGTGGTTGTGGTCGGGGTGGAAGGCGTGGTTGTGGTTGTGGTTGTGGTTGTTGTCAGGGTGGAAGGCGTGGTTGTGGTTGTTGTCGGGGTGGAAGGTGTGGTTGTTGTCGGGGTGGAAGGCATGGTTGTCGTCGGGTGGAAGGCATGGTTGTTGTCGGGGTGGAAGGCGTGGTTGTGGTTGTGGTCGGTGGGAAGGCGTGGTTGTGGTTGTGGTCGGGGTGGGAAGGTGTGGTTGTGGTCGGGGTGGAAGGCATGGTTGTTGTCGGGGTGGAAGGCATGGTTGTTGTCGGGGTGGAAGGCGTGGCTGTGGTTGGGGTCGGGGTGGTAGTCATGGTTGTGGTTGTGGTCGGGGTGGTAGTCGTGGTTGAGGTTGTGGTTGGGGTGGTAGTCATGGTTGTGGTTGGGGTCGGGGTGGAAGGCGTGGTTGTGGTTGTGGTCGGGGTGGAAGGCGTGGCTGTGGTTGTGGTCGGGGTGGTAGTCATGGTTGTGGTTGTGGTCGGGGTGGGTAGTCGTTGTGGTTGGGGTGGTAGTCGTGGTTGTTGTCTGGTTGGAAGGGGTGGTTGTGGTCGGGGTGGAAGGCATGGTTGTTGTCGGGGTGGAAGGCGTGGTTGTGGTTGTTGTTGAGGTGGAAGGCGTGGTTGTGCTTGTCGTCAGGGTGGAAGGTGTGGTTGTGGTTGTTGTTGAGGTGGAAGGCGTGGTTGTTGTCGGGGTGGAAGGCGTGGTTGTTGTCGGGGTGGAAGGCGTCGTTGTTGTCGGGGTGGAAGGTGCGGTTGTGGTTGTGGTCGGGGTGGTAGTCATGGTTGTGGTTGTTGTCGGGGTGGAAGGCGTGGTTGTCGTCGGGGTGGAAGGCATCGTTGTTGTCGGGGTGGAAGGCGCGGATGTGGTTGTGGTCTGGGTGGAAGGCGTGGTTGTGGGCGTGGTTGGGGTGGAAGGGCTGGTTGTGGTTGTGGTCGGGGTGGAAGGCATGGTTGTTGTCGGGGTGGAAGGGGTGGTTGTGGTTGTGGTCGGGGTGGAAGGCATGGTTGTTGTCGGGGTGGAAGGCGTGGTTGTGGTTGTGGTCGGGGTGGAAGGCGTGGTTGTGGTTGTGGTCATGGGTGGAAGAGGTGGTTGTGGTTGTGGTCGGGGTGGAAGGGGTGGTTGTGGGCGTGGTCGGGGTGGAAGGCATGGTTGTTGTCGGGGTGGAAGGCGTGGTTGTGGTTGTGGTTGTGGTCGGGGTGGAAGGGGTGGTGGTGGGTGTGGGCAGAGGGGCAGTCGTAGTCTTCACTTCTGGGTCTACAAGAGAATAAAATCCAACAATGAAAGTGGTGAATATTGTGGGAAACAGAGTTCTCATGTCATCATTATATCAGGTAGATCAAGTGGAGAATATTGTAATTTACCAGTATTGCAGATGAAGTTATGACTGTGGTCACAGGGATGTTTTACCCATTTTGCAGAATTAACTGATTCAAAAAACAATGCAACACAGTTATGTCCTGAAGCATCAGGATGTCCTAATGTCCCGTTTCTAAATGAGGAGTCACTCTGGTCTGACCATCTCCAGCAGTCTAGAAACAGACCGATCCACACAGGAAGTCCCCTCAGTGATGTCTTCTGCTCCATCTCTGTGTTCTCAGTCTGGTTCCTCACACTGACCAGGTCTGTGTGATGCTGTCTGCAGTATCTCTGAGCATCTATCCAGGTCTTGTTCTCCTGAATTAAGACGTATGTTAGGTTGGTGTCTTGTTTTCCTGCAAAAGTCAAATTTAATGATCAATACAAATATCCAATAAACATCATCTACTGATCATCTATAGTACATGTTGTCATTGATTTGATAACAGATCAATAACTGACTAACAACTTAAAGCTCTCATGAGTCTATGTTTCAACTCAATGGCAGCTCCAGCACTTAGAACAGGCTTCATCATTAGTATGTAAACACTCACCATCATAACAGATGAAGTGATGCTGGTCATCACAGGAGGCGTTGTTCCACAGACCAGCTGGACTCATTAAAGCACAGTTACCATTTTGGGGCGTCCCAGTGTCCCAGTTTCTGAACTCAGTCTCCCCCTCTCTGTAGAAACGTCTGTCTGCCAGAGACCAGTGCCACTTCATGGAGTCTCCCTTCTTCAGACCGATCCAGAACCAATCATCAAAACTGACACTGGTAATCAGCCTGTTCTGGTCCTCCATGTCATCTACTGTAGCCAGATCAGTGTAATGTGCTCTGCAGTAACTCTGGGCATCAGTCCAGATCATATTGATGGTAATGAGGTGATACTGATGAAGACATGAGGAAGGTGTGTAGAACCCTGTTAACAGAATAATAATTAATGAGGGACATTTTTTACAGCAACTTCTCAACCCCAAACACACTATCTGTGGATCTGTTAACATACATTACACACTGGTGTGCAAACACACACTGTCATCTCAGATTTTCAAAATATACAACACAGAAACATAATTTGTGTAAGAGTATTCAAAGCATCATAGCATTTGTGTAGCCAACAGACACAACATTTTACAAAAACCAGATAGCAAATAAATGAAATCATTTACAGCAGCAATGATGTTGTCTTTCTGGTGTTTTCAACAGCAGATCACAGTCACATACCAAATGGCAGTGTTTCAAACTTCGTCTGTTAGCCATCGTTCCGTTTTCTACATGTGCGTCATCACAGTGACCGACCACTCCAGCAACTCAAACCCTGTTCAGTTTCAGGTCGCTAATGTAATAATATCGAGATACCATAAGGTTTTTTTGAAAAGCTCCCTCAGGTTTTTCACATATTCTTCATTGACATCTTGGTGTGGCTCCACTGACATAACCCTTCACACTAGACTACAGACATAACCACTTTCACAAAGCAACTCAAACCGTGGTAACTAGACTACTGACATAACCCCTCACACTAGACTCTGCCATAACCCGATGTCCAATTGACATAACCCTTGGGAGACTACTGACATAACCTCTCACTAGACTACTTGCTTCACAGCCATATAAGGAGATCATGACACAGGCCAGAAGACCACTGACATAACCCCACACTAGACCACTGACATAACCCTTCACACTAGACTACTTCTGACATAACCCTTCAGACACTAGACCACTGACATAACCCCACACACTAGACACACACATAAATATACACCACACACCTAGCAAACATCACAGCAACCCTGTCGACTCAGTATCCAAGGTGGTTACAGGCTAGCCAACAGCAATCACAGCACAGGCTATCCAACATAATCCCAGCAACATCACAGTAGACTACTGAACATGTTGTCTTTCTGGTGTAATGTACACATAAGATAAATAAGGTACAAACTTCGTCAGACTAGACCACTGACATAACCCTTACACACTAGACCACTGACATAACCCTCCACACTGTGACTACTGACATAACCCGTCAGACTAGACCACTGACATAACCCCACACACTAGAATACTTGACATAACCCCTCACACTAGACTACTGACATAACCCTTCACACTAGACTACTGACATAACCCCTCACACTAGACTACTGACAAAACCCTTCACAGACTAGACTACTGACATAACCCTTCACACTAGACTACTGATGTAACCCGTCACACTAGACTACTGACATAACCCTTCACACTAGACTACTGACATAACCCTTCACACTAGACTACTGACACCGTTTCCCCTGACATATCCCCTCACACTAGACTACTGACATAACCCGTCACACTAGACTACTGACATAACCCTTCACACTAGACCACTGACATAACCCTTCACACTAGACTACTGACATAACCCCTCACACTAGACTACTGACATAACCCCTCACACTAGACTACTGACAAAACCCTCACACTAGAACTACTGACTAACCCTTCACACTAGACCCACGACATAACCCCTCACACTAGACTACTGACAAAACCCTTCACACTAGACTACTGACACAACCCTTCACACTAGACTACTGACATAACCCTCACACTAGACTACTGACATAACCCTTCACACTAGACTACTGACATAACCCCACACTAGATACTGACATAACCCTTCACACTAGACTACTGCAACACCGTTCACACTAGACTACTGACATAACCCTTCACACTAGACTACTGACATAACCCTTCACACTAGACCACTGACATAACCCCTCACACTAGACCACTGACATAACCCCTCACACTAGACCACTGACATAACCCCTCACACTAGACTACTGACATAACCCTCACACTAGACTACTGACATAACCACTCACACTAGAACTACTGTAACACTGTTTCCCCACACGACACTAACCCCTGAAACTAGACTACTGACATAACCCTTCACACTAGACTACTGGCATAAACCCTCACACTAGACTACTGACATAACCCTTCACACGAGACTACTGACATAACCCCTCACACTAGACTACTGACATAACCCTTCACACTAGACTATGACATAACCCTTCACACTAGACTACTGACATAACCCTTCACACTAGACTACTGACATAACCCCACACACTAGAATACTGACACCAACCCCTCACACTGAATACTGACATAACCCTTCACTAGACTACTGACATAACCCGTCACACTAACCCCTCACACTAGACCACTGACATAACCCTTCACACTAGACTACTGACATAACCCCTCACACTAGACTACTGACATAACCCCTCACACTAGACCACTGACATAACCCCTCACACTAGACTACTGACATAACCCCTCACACTAGACTACTGACATAACCCCTCACACTAGACTACTGACATAACCCCTCACACTAGACTACTGACATAACCCCTCACACTAGACTACTGACATAACCCCTCACACTAGACTACTGACATAACCCCTCACACTAGACTACTGACATAACCCCTCACACTAGACTACTGACATAACCCCTCACACTAGACTACTGACATAACCCCTCACACTAGACTACTGACATAACCCCTCACACTAGACTACTGACATAACCCCTCACACTAGACTACTGACATAACCCCTCACACTAGACTACTGACATAACCCCTCACACTAGACTACTGTAACACTGTTTCCTGACATAACCCTCACACTAGACTACTGACATAACCCCTCACACTAGACTACTGACGTAACCCTTCACACTAGACTACTGACGTAACCCCTCACACTAGACTACTGACATAACCCCTCACACTAGACTACTGACATAACCCCTCACACTAGACTACTGACATAACCCCTCACACTAGACGACTGCAACACCGTTTCCCCTGACATATCCCCTCACACTAGACTACTGACATATTCCCTCACACTAGACAACTGACGTAACCCTTCACACTAGACTACTAACATAACCCCTCACACTAGACTACTGACACAACAACTCACACTAGACTACTGACATAACCCCTCACACTAGACTACTGACATAACCCCTCACACTAGACTACTGACATAACCCCTCACACTAGACTACTGACATAACCCCTCACACTAGACTACTGCAACACCGTTTCCACTGACATATCCCCTCACACTAGACTACTGACATAACCCCTCACACTAGACTACTGACATAACCCTTCACACTAGACCACTGACATAACCCCTCACACTAGACCACAGACATAACCCCTCACACTAGACTACTGACATAACCCCTCACACTAGACTACTGACATAACCCCTCACACTAGACCACTGACATAACCCCTCACACTAGACTACTGACATAACCCCTCACACTAGACTACTGACATAACCCGTCACACTAGACTACTGTAACACTGTTTCCCCTGACATAACCCCTCACACTAGACTACTGACGTAACCCCTCACACTAGACTACTGACATAACCCTTCACACTAGACTACTGACATAACCCCTCACACTTGACTACTGTAACTCCGTTTCCCCTGACATAACCCCTCACACTACACTACTGACATAACCCCTCACGCTAGACCACTGACATAACCCCTCACACTCGACTACTGACATAACCCCTCACACTAGACTACTGACATAACCCCTCACACTAGACTACTGACATAACCCCTCACACTAGACTACTGACATAACCCCTCACACGAGACTACTGACATAACCCCTCACACTAGAATAATGACATAACCCCTCACACTAGATGACTGCAACACCGTTTCCCCTGACATATCCCCTCACGCTAGACTACTGACATAACCCCTCACACTAGACTACTGACATAACCCTTCACACTAGACTACTGACATAACCCCTCACACTAGACTACTGGCATAACCCCTCACACTAGACTAATGTGCATAACCCCTCACACTTGACTACTGACATGACCCCTCACACTAGACTACTGACATAACCCCTCACACTAGACTACTGACATAACCCCTCACACTAGACTACTGCAACACTGTTTCCACTGACATATCCCCTCACACTAGACTACTGACATAACCCCTCACACTAGACTACTGACATAACCCTTCACACTAGACCACTGACATAACCCCTCACACTAGACCACTGACATAACCCCTCACACTAGACTACTGACATAACCCCTCACACTAGACTACTGACATAACCCCTCACACTAGACCACTGACATATCCCCTCACACTAGACTACTGACATAACCCCTCACACTAGACTACTGACATAACCCCTCACACTAGACTACTGTAACACTGTTTCCCCCGACATAACCCCTCACACTAGACTACTGACGTAACCCCTCACACTAGACTACTGACATAACCCCTCACACTAGACTACTGACATAACCCCTCACACTAGATGACTGCAACACCGTTTCCCCTGACATATCCCCTCACGCTAGACTACTGACATATCCCCTCACACTAGACTACTGACATAACCCTTCACACTAGACCACTGACATAACCCCTCACACTAGACCACTGACATAACCCCTCACACTAGACTACTGACATAACCCCTCACACTAGACTACTGACATAACCCCTCACACTAGACTACTGACATAACCCCTCACACTAGACTACTGACATAACCCCTCACACTAGACTACTGCAACACTGTTTCCCCTGACATAATCCTTCACACTAGACTACTGACATAACCCCTCACACTAGACTACTGACATAACCCCTCACACTACACTACTGACATAAACCCTCACACTAGACTACTGACATAACCCCTCACACTAGACTACTGACATAACCCCTCACACTAGACTACTGACATAACCCCTCACACTAGACTACTGACATAACCCCTCACACTAGACTACTGACATAACCCCTCACACTAGACTACTGTAACACTGTTTCCCCCGACATAACCCCTCACACTAGACTACTAACGTAACCCTTCACACTAGACTACTGACGTAACCCCTCACACTAGACTACTGACATAACCCCTCACACTAGACTACTGACATAACCCCTCACACTAGACTACTGACTAACACCGTTTCCCCTGACATATCCCCTCACACTAGACTACTGACATAACCCCTCACACTAGACTACTGACATAACCCCTCACACTAGACTACTGACATAACCCCTCACACTAGACTACTGACATAACCCCTCACACTAGACTACTGACATAACCCCTCACACTAGACTACTGACATAACCCCTCACACTAGACCACTGACATAACCCCTCACACTAGACTACTGACATAACCCCTCACACTAGACTACTGACATAACCCCTCACACTAGACTACTGACATAACCCCTCACACTAGACTACTGACATAACCCTTCACACTAGACTACTGACATAACCCCTCACACTAGACTACTGACATAACCCCTCACACTAGACTACTGTAACACTGTTTCCCCTGACATAACCCCTCACACTAGACTACTGAAATAACCCCTCACACTAGACTACTTACATAACCCCTCACACTAGACTACTGACATAACCCCTCACGCTAGACTACTGACGTAACCACTCACACTAGACTACTGACATAACCCCTCACACTAGACTACTGACATAACCCCTCACACTAGACTACTGACATAACCCCTCACACTAGACTACTGACATAACCCCTCACACTAGACTACTGACATAACCCCTCACACTAGACTACTGACATAACCCCTCACACTAGACTACTGACATAACCCCTCACACTAGACTACTGACATAACCCCTCACACTAGACTACTGACATAACCCCTCACACTAGACTACTGACATAACCCCTCACACTAGACTACTGACATAACCCCTCACACTAGACTACTGACATAACCCCTCACACTAGACTACTGACATAACCCCTCACACTAGACTACTGACATAACCCCTCACACTAGACTACTGACATAACCCCTCACACTAGACTACTGACATAACCCCTCACACTAGACTACTGACATAACCCCTCACACTAGACTACTGACATAACCCCTCACGCTAGACTACTGACATAACCCCTCACACTAGACTACTGACATAACCCCTCACACTAGACTACTGACATAACCCCTCACACTAGACTACTGACATAACCCCTCACACTAGACTACTGACATAACCCCTCACACTAGACTACTGACATAACCCCTCACA
>NW_027015356.1:0-11692 GCF_036934945.1 Oncorhynchus masou masou
TGTGTGGTGGCGGTAGTTGCGGGTGTGTGTGTGGCCGGTGGTTGAAGTGTGTGTGACGGTAGTTGAAGTGTGTGTGTGTGACGGTGGTTAGTGTGTGTGTGAAAGGTAGTTGCAGTGTGTGTAGCGGTAGTTGAAAGTGTGTGCGGTAGTTGAAGTGTGTGTGAAAGCGGTAGTTAGGAGTGTGTGTGGTAGTTGCGGTGTGTGTGTGTGGTAGTTGAAGTGTGTTTGTGTTAGTTGAAGCGTGTGTGTGTGTTAGTTGAAGTGTGTGTGAAGTTAGTTACAGTGTGTTTGTGACGGTAGATGAAGTGTGTGTGTGTGACGGTAGTTGAAGTGTGTGTGTAGTGACGATAGTTGAGGTGTGTGTGTGACGTGTAGTTGAAGTGTGTGTGAAGTTAGTTGAAGTGTGTGTGATGGTAGTTGAAGCGTAGTGTGATGGTAGTTGAGTGTGTGTGACGGTAGTTGAAGTGTGTGTGTGACGGTAGTTGAAGTGTGTGTGACGGTGATTGAAGCGTGTATTAGTTGCGGTGTGTGTGTGACGGTAGTTGAAGTGTGTGTGGCGGTGGTAAATTGATGACATTAATGACGGTAGTTGAAGTGTGTGTGTGGTAGTTGAAGTGTGTGTGTGTGGTAGTTGAAGTGTGTGTGTGACGGTAGTTGAAGTGTGTGTGTGACAGTAGTTGAAGTGTGTGTGTGACGTGGTTACGGTGTGTGTGTGACGATGTAGTTGAAGTGTGTGTGTGACGTTAGATGAATTGTATGTGATGGTAGTTGATGTGTGTGTGACGGTAGTTGCGGTGTGTGTGGCCGTTAGTTGAAGTGTGTGTGACATTAGTTGAAGTGTGTGTGACGGTAGTTGAAGTGTGTGTGACGGTAGTTAAAGTGTGTGTGACGGTAGTTGAAGTGTGTGTGTGAGTTGCGGTAGTTGCAGTTTTGAAGTTATTGACAGTAGTTAAAGTGTGTGTGTGTGATGGTAGTTGAGGTGTGTGTGTGAAGTGCGGTGTGTGTGTGACGGTTGGAAGTGTGTGTGTGACGGTAAGTTGAAGCGTGTGTGGCGGTAGTTGCAGTGTGTGTGTGACGGTGGTTGAAGTGTCTATTGTGTGACGGTAGTTGAAGTGTGTGTGTGACGGTAGTTGAAGTGTGTGAAAGTTAGTTGAAGTGTGTGTGTGACGGTAGTTGAAGTGTGTGTTTGACAGTAGTTGAAGTGTGTGTGACGGTAGTTGAAGTGTGTGTGTGACGGTAGTTGAAGTGTGTGTGTGACGGTAGTTGAAGTGTGTGTGACGGTAGTTGCAGTGTGTGTGTGACGGTAGTTGAAGTGTGTGTGTGACGGTAGTTGAAGTGTGTGTGACGGTAGTTGAGTGTGTGTGTGACGGTAGTTGCGGTGTGTGTGTGACGGTAGTTGAAGTGTGTGTGACGGTAGTTGAAGTGTGTGTGTGACGGTAGTTGAAGTGTGTTTGAAGGTAGTTGAAGTGTGTGTGTGACGGTAGTTGAAGTGTGTGTGTGACGGTAGTTGAAGTGTGTGTGTGACGGTAGTTGAAGTGTGTGTGTGACGGTAGTTGAAGTGTGTGTGACGTTAGTTGAAGTGTGTGTGTGACGGTAGTTGCGGTGTGTGTGACGGTAGTTGAAGTGTGTGTGACGGTAGTTGAAGTGTGTGTGTGACGGTAGTTGAAGTGTGTGTGTGACGGTAGTTGAAGTGTGTGTGTGACGGTAGTTGCGGAGTGTGTGACGGTAGTTGAAGTGTGTGTGTGACGGTAGTTGAAGTGTGTGTGACGGTAGTTGAAGTGTGTGTGTGACGGTAGTTGAAGTGTGTGTGACGGTAGTTGAAGTGTGTGTGACGTTAGTTGAAGTGTGTGTGTGACGGTAGTTAAAGTGTGTGTGTGACGGTAGTTGAAGTGTGTGTGTGACGGTAGTTGAAGTGTGTGTGACGGTAGTTGAAGTGTGTGTGATGGTAGTTGGTGTGTGTGATGGTAGTTGCAGTGTAGTATTGGCGGTAGTTGAAGTGTGTGGCGGTAGTTGAAGTGTGTGTGGCGGTAGTTGAAGTGTGTGTGATGGTGCGGTAATATTGGCCGGTAGTTAGAGTGTGTGGTGTTAGTTGAAGTGTGTGTGCAAGTAGTTGAAGTGTGTGTGATGGTAGTTGAAGTGTGTGTAATGATGGATTGAGGTGTGTAATGTAAATTAGAGTGTGTGTGTAATGAAAGTGTGTGTGTGACAGTAGTTGAAGCGTGTGTAAGTTTATTGTATGATGGTAGTTGAAGTGTGTGTGTGCGGTAGTTGAAGTGTGTGAAGTGTGTGTGGCGGTACGGTGTGTAATGAGTTGAAGTTTGTTTGTGACGGTAGTTTAAGTGTGTGTGAAGTTAGTTGAAGTGTGTGTGTATTGTTAGGTGTGTGTGTTGAAGTTGTATTGAGCCGGTAGTTGAAGTGTGTGTGTGACGGTAGTTGAAGTGTGTGTGACCGGTAGTTGAAGTGTGTGTGTGATGGTAGTTGAAGTGTGTGAAGGTTGTTGCAGTGTGTGACGGTAGTTGAAGTGTGTTACGGTAGTTGAAGTGTGTGTGACGGTAGTTAAAGTGTGTGTGACGGTAGTTGCGGTGTGTGTGTGACGGTAGTTGAAGCGTGTGTTTGAGCGTGTGTGCGGTAGTTGAAGTGTGTGTGTGAAGTTAGTTGAAGTGTGTTTGTGACGGTAGATGAAGTAGTTGTGTGTGTGACGGTGGTTAAGAGTCGTGTGTGAAAGGTAGTTAAAGTGTGTGAGACGGTAGTTGAAGTGTGTGTGTGTATGACGGTAGTTGAAGTTTGTTGTGAAGTTAGTTTAAGTGTGTGTGTGACGGTAGTTGGAAGTGTGTGTGGCGGTAGTTGAAGTGTGTGTGTGACGGTGATTGAAGTGTGTGTAGCGGTAGTTGAAGTGTGTGCAGTAGTTGAAGTGTGTGTGATGGTAGTTGAGGTGTGTGTGACGGTAGTTGCACGGTGTGTACCAGCGTGGATTGAAGCGTGTGTGACGGTAGTTGAAGCGTGTGTGACGGTAGTTGAAGTGGCTATGTATGTGAGGTAGTTGGGAAGTGTGTGTGTGACGGTAGTTGAAGTGTGTGTGTGACGGTAGTTGAAGTGTGTGTGACGGTAGTTAGTGTGTGTCTGTGGCAATGGGTTAGAGTATGTTTATGGCAGTGGATTACGATTATTATTGATAATGACGATAGTTGAAGTGTGTGTGTGACGGTAGATGAATTGTGTGTGATGGTAGTTGAGTGTGTGTGTGGCCGTGGTGCGGTGTGTGTAACGGTAGTTGGAAATTCTTCTGCGCCAAGGTAGTTGAAGTGTATTAATGGTAAGTTGAAGTGTGTGTGTGACGGTAGTTGCGTGTGTGTGTGGACGGTAGTTGAAGCGTGTGAGACGGTAGTTGAAGCGTGTGTGACGGTAGTTGAAGTGTGTGTGTGACGGTAGTTGAAGTGTGTGTGTGACGGTAGTTGAAGTGTGTGTGTGACGGTAGTTGCAGTGTGTGTGTGACGGTAGTTGAATGTGTGTGTGACAGTAGTTGAAGTGTGTGTGTGACGGTAGTTCGGTGTGTGTGTGACGGTAGTTGAGGTGTGTGTGACGGTAGTTGAAGTGTGTGTGACGGTAGTTGAAGTGTGTGTGACGGTAGTTGAAGTGTGTGTGACGGTAGTTGAAGTGTGTGTGACGGTTAGTTGAAGTGTGTGTGTGACGGTAGTTGAAGTGTGTGTGACGGTAGTTGAAGTGTGTGTGACGGTAGTTGAAGTGTGTGTGTGACGGTAGTTGAAGTGTGTGTGACGGTAGTTGAAGTGTGTGTGTGACGGTAGTTGAAGTGTGTGTGTGACGGTAGTTGAAGTGTGTGTGTGACGGTAGTTGATGTGTGTGTGACGGTAGTTGAAGTGTGTGTGTGACGGTAGTTGATGTGTGTGTGTGACTGTAGTTGAAGTGTGTGTGTGACGGTAGTTAAAGTGTGTGTGTGACGGTAGTTGAATTGTGTGTGTGACAGTAGTTGAATTGTGTGTGTGACGGTAGTTGAAGTGTGTGTATGATGGTAGTTGAAGTGTGTGTGTCCCGGTAGTTAAAGTGTGTGTGTGACGGTAGTTGAAGTGTGTGTGTGACCGTAGTTGCGGTGTGTGTGACTGTAGTTTAAGTTTGTGTGTGACGGTAGTTGAAGTGTGTGTGTGACGGTAGTTTGGGTGTGTGTGACGGTAGTTGCGGAGTGTGTGTGACGGTAGTTGAAGAGTGTGTGTGACGGTAGTTGAAGTGTGTGTGTGACGGTAGTTGAAGTGTGTGTGATCGTAGTTGCGGTGTGTGTGACGGTAGTTGAAGTGTGTGTGTGACGGTAGTTGAAGTGTGTGTGTGACGGTAGTTGAAGTGTGTGTGTGACGGTAGTTGTAGTGTGTGTGTGACGGTAGTTGAATTGTGTGTGTGATGGTAGTTGCGGTGTGTGTGTGACTGTAGTTGCGGTGTGTGTGTGACGGTAGTTGAAGTGTGTGTGTGTGAGACGGTAGTTGAAGTGTGCGTGTGACGGTAGTTGAAGTGTGTGTGACGTTAGTTGAAGTGTGTGTGTGACGGTAGTTAAAGTGTGTGTGTGACGGTAGTTAAAGTGTGTGTGTGACGGTAGTTAAAGTGTGTGTGTGACGGTAGTTGAAGTGTGTGTGTGACGGTAGTTAGAGTGTGTGTGTGACGGTAGTTGAATTGTGTGTGTGACAGTAGTTGAATTGTGTGTGTGACGGTAGTTGAAGTTTGTGTATGATGGTAGTTGAAGTGTGTGTGTGCCGGTAGTTAAAGTGTGTGTGTGACGGTAGTTGAAGTGTGTGTGTGACCGTAGTTACGGTGTGTGTGACGGTAGTTGAAGTTTGTTTGTGACGGTAGTTTAAGTGTGTGTGTGATGGTAGTTTGGGTGTGTGTGACGGTAGTTGCGGTGTGTGTGTGTGACGGTAGTTGAAGTGTGTGTGTGACGGTAGTTGAAGTGTGTGTGTGACGGTAGTTGAAGTGTGTGTGTGACTGTAGTTGAAGTGTGTGTGTGATGGTAGTTGAAGTGTGTGTGTGACGGTAGTTGCGGTGTGTGTGTGACGGTAGTTGAAGTGTGTGTGTGACTTTAGTTGAAGTGTGTGTGTGGCGGTAGTTGAAGTGTGTGTGTGACGGTAGTTGCGGTGTGTGTGTGACGGTAGTTGAAGTGTGTGTGTGACGGTAGTTGAAGTGTGTGTGTGACGGTAGTTGAAGTGTGTGTGTGACGGTAGTTGAAGTGTGTGTGACGTTAGTTGAAGTGTGTGTGTGACGGTAGTTAAAGTGTGTGTGTGTACGGTAGCTAAAGTGGTGTGTGTGACGGTAGTTAAAGTGTGTGTGTGACGGTAGTTGAAGTGTGTGTGTGACTGTATTCGAAGTGTGTGTGTGACGGTAATTCGAGGTGTGTGATGGTATTTGGGGTGTGTGTGTGACGGTAGTTGCGGTGTGTGTGTGTGTGACGGTAGTTGAAGTGTGTGTATGATGGTAGTTGAAGTGTGTGTGTGCCGGTAGTTAAAGTGTGTGTGTAATGATGGTTGAAGTGTGTGTGTGACCGTTAGTTGCGGTGTGTGTGATAGTTGAAAGGATTTGTTTGTGACGGTAGTTTAAGTGTGTGTGTGACGGTAGTTGAAGCGTGTGTGGCGGTAGTTGAATTGTGTGTGTGATGGTAGTTTGGGTGTGTGACGGTAGTTGCGGTGTGTGTGTGACGGTAGTTGAAGCGTGTGTGGCGTGGGTGGGTGGTGCGTGATGGTAGTTTGGGTGTGTATATGACGGTGGATTACGGTGTGTGTGTGATAGTTGAAGTGTGTGTGTGACGGTAGTTGAAGTGTGTGTGTGACTGTAGTTGAATTGTGTGTGTGATGGTAGTTGCGGTGTGTGTGACGGTAGTTGAAGTGTGTGTGTGACGGTAGTTGAAGTGTGTGTGTGATGGTAGTTGAGTGTGTGTGTGACGGTAGTTGCGGTGGTGTGTGTGACGGTAGTTGAAGTGTGTGTGTGACTGTATTCAGTGTGTGTGTGACAAGTAAAGTCGAAGTGTGTGTGATGGTATTTGAGGGTGTGTGTGACGTAGTTGCGGTGTGTGTGTGTGTGACGGTAGTTGAAGTGTGTTTGTGTGTGAGACGGTAGTTGGGGGGAATGCGTGTGACGGTAGTTGAAGTATGTGTGAGACGGTAGTTGAATTGTGCGTGTGACAGTAGTTGAAGTGTGTGTGACTGTAGTTGCAGTGTGTGTGACGGTAGTTGAAGTGTGTGTGACGGTAGTTTTGGTGTGTGTGTGGTAGTTGAAGTGTGTGTTAGTTGAATTGTGTGTGTGACAGTAGTTGAATTGTGTGTGTGACGGTAGTTGAAGTTTGTGTATGATGGTAGTTGAAGTGTGTGTGTGCGGTAGTTAAAGTGTGTGTGTGACGGTAGTTGAAGTGTGTGTGTGACCGTAGTTGTTGCGGTATGTGTGACGGTAGTTGGGGTTTGTGTGTGACGGTAGTTGAAGTGTGTGTGTGAGTTAGTTTGGGTGTGTGTGACGGTAGTTGCGGTGTGTGTGTCGGTAGTTGAAGTGTTGTGTGTGACGGTAGTTGAAGTGTGTGTGAGATGGGTGGTTGAATTGTGTGTGTGATGGTAGTTGCGGTGTGTGACGGTAGTTGAAGTGTGTATAATGACGGCAGTTGAAATGGGTTTGTGACCTTATTTGCAGTGTGTGTGACATTAATTACAGTGTGATGTTAGTTGAAGTGTGTGTGATGTTAGTTGAAGTGCTTGATGTTAATTGCAGTTTGTGGGACCTTATTTGCAGTGTGTGTGAGAGTAGTGGTAGAGTAGTGGTAGAATAGTGGATGAGTAGAGTAGTGGTAGAGTAGAGTAGTGTTAGAGTAGTGATAGAGTAGTTTTAGAGTAGTGATATAATAGTGGTAGAGTAGTGGTAGAGTAGAGTAGAGTAGTGGTAGAGTAGAGTAGTAGTAGGGTAGACTAGTGGTATAGTAGTGGTAGAGTAAGGTAAGTAAGTGATAAGTAGAGTAGTGGTGGGGAAGAGAAGAGTCGTTATAGAGATAGGTAGAGTATTGTTGATGTAGATTAGTGGTAGAGTAGTGGTAGAGGCTCAATAGAGAAGAGTGATAGAGGTAGAGTAAAGGTAGTGCTAGAGAATAGTGTTAGAGTAGTAGAGTAGATTAGGGTTAGTGGTAGGTAGAGTAGTGGTATTGTAGTGGTAGAGGTATTGTGAGTGTTATAGAAGTGGTAGAGTAGTGGTATTGTAGTGGTAGAGTAGAGTTTAGAAGAGAGTAGTTAGTGGGTGATGGTAGAGTAGGGTAGTAGTAGGGTTGGTAGTGGTAGAGTAGTGGCAGGGAAGAGTTTTGGTAGAACAGTGGTAGAGTAGAGTAGTGGTAGAGTAGAGTGGTGTTAGAGGTGATTGATAGAGTAGTGGTAGAGTAGTGATATAATAGTGGTAGAGTAGTGGTAGAGTAGAGTAGAGTAGTGGTAGAGTAGAGTAGTAGTAGGGTAGACTAGTGGTATAGTAGTGGTAGAGTAGAGGTAGAGTAGTGATAGAGTAGAGTAGTGGTGGGGAAGAGAAGAGTCGTTATAGAGATAGGTAGAGTATTGTTGATGTAGATTAGTGGTAGAGTAGTGGTAGAGTATAATAGAGAAGAGGTAGAGTAGAGGTAGAGTAAAGGTAGTGCTAGAGAATAGTGTTAGAGTAGTGATAGAGTAGATTAGAGGTTGAGTAGTGGTAGAGTAGTGGTATTGTAGTGGTAGAGGTATTGTAGTGTTATAGAAGTGGTAGAGTAGTGGTATTGTAGTGGCAGAGTAGTGTAAGAGTAGCGGTAGGGTGGTGGTAGAGTATAAAGTAGTGTGGTAGAGATAGATTAGTGGTATAGTTGTGGTAGAGTGGTGTAAGAGTAGTGGTAGAGTAGTGGTAGAGTAGGGTAGTAGTAGGGTTGAGTAGTGAAGGTAGTAGTAGGGTAGATTAGTGGTAGAACAGTGGTAGAGTAAAGTAGTGGTAGCATAGTGGTAGAGGTAGAGTAATGGTAGAGTAGTGGTAGATTAGTGGTAGAGTACTGATAGAGTAGAGTAGTGGTAGAGTAGATAGAGTAGAGTAGTGGTAGGGAGAATAGTCGTTTTAGAGATAGTAGTCGAAGGGTAGAGTAAGATAAAGGCGTCTGCCAAATGACTTAAATGTAAATATAGTAGTCGTAGTAGTAGAGTATGATAGAGAAGAGGTAGAGTAGAGGTGGAGTAGAGTAAAGGTATTGTGGTGGTAGAGTAGTGGTATTGTAGTGGTACAGTAGAGGTAAGAAGTAGAGTAATTAGTATTGTAGTGGTACAGTAGAGGTAGAGTAGAGTAGTGGTATTGTAGTGGTAGAGAAGAGGTAAGAGTAGAGTAGTGGTATTGTAGTGGTACAGTAGAGGTAGAGTAGAGTAGTGGTATTGTAGTGGGACAGTAGAGTAAGTAGAGTAGTGGTATTGTAGTGGTAGAAGAATTAGAGTACAGTAGTGATATTGTATTTGTAGAGTAGTGTTAGAGTAGAGTAGTGGTATAGTGGTTGTAGAGTTAAGGTAGAGTGGTGGTAGAGTATAGAGTAGTGGTACAATAGTGGTACAGTAGAGTAGTGGTAGAGTAGTGGTATAGTAGTGGTATTGTGGTTGTCGAGTAGTGGTCGAGTCAAGTAGTGATATTGTAGTGGTAGAGAAGAGGTAGAGTACAGTAGTGGTATTGTAGTGGTAGAATGGAGGTATTGTAGTGGTAGAGTAGTGGTAGAGTAGTGGTAGAGTCGAGGTATTGTAGTGGCAGAGTAGTGGTAGAGTAGAGGTATTGTAGTGGTACAGTAGAGGTAGAGTATAGTAGTGGTATTGTAGTGGTACAGTAGAGGTAGAGTAGAGTAGTGGTATTGTGGTGGTAGAATAGAGGTATTGTAGTGGTAGAGTAGTGGTAGAGTAGTGGTATTGTAGTGGTAGAGAAGAGGTAGAGTAGAGTAGTGGTATTGTAGTGGTAGAATAGAGGTATTGTAGTGGTAGAGTAGTGGTAGAGTAGAGGTATTGTAGTGGTAGAGTAGTGGTAGAGTAGAGGTATTGTAGTGGTATTGTAGTGGTAGAGAAGAGGTAGAGTAGAGTAGTGGTAGAGTAGTGGTAGAGTAGAGGTATTGTAGTGGTAGAGTAGTGGTAGAGTAGAGGTATTGTAGTTGTAGAGTAGAGGTATTGTGGTGGTAGAGTAGAGGTATAGTAGTTGTAGAGTAGTGTTAGAGTAGAGTAGCGGTATAGTGGTTGTAGAGTTAAGGTAGAGTGGTGGTAGAGTATAGAGTAGTGGTACAGTAGTGGTACAGTAGAGTAGTGGTAGAGTAGTGGTATAGTAGTGGTATTGTGGTTGTCGAGTAGTGGTCGAGTCAAGTAGTGATATTGTAGTGGTAGAGTTGTTTTAGAGTAGATTAGTGGTAGGGTAGAGTTAGTGTTTGTGTCCAGGTAGAGTAGATTAGTGAAGAGGTATAGTAATGGTATTGTAGTGGTAGAGTTGTTTTAGAGTAGATTAGTGGTAGGGTAGAGTTAGTGTTTGTGTCCAGGTAGAGTAGATTAGTGAAGAGGTATAGTAATGGTAGTGTAGAGTAGATATTTTATTGCGATATTTAATAGGCAAGTCAGTTACTTAAGAACAAATCTTATTTTTCATAGAGTAGTTAAAAGTGGTGTTAGAGGAGTGGTAGTGTAGTGGTAGAGTAGTGGTAGAGTAGTTGTAGAGTAGTGGTAGAGTAGAGTTGTGGTAGAGCAGAGTACTGGTAGAGTGGTGGTATGTTCATTGTGGAGTAGTTTTATAATAGTGGTAGAGTCGTGGTAGAGTAGTTGTATAGTAGTGGTAGAGTAGTGGTAGAATAGTGGTAGAGGAGAGGTAGACTAGTGGTAGAGTAGAGTAGTGGTAGAATAGTGGTAGAGTATTGTAGTGACAGAATACTGGTAGAGTAGTGGTCGAGTAGTGGTAGAGTAGAATAGTGGTAGAGTAGTGGTTGAGTAGTGGTAGAGGAGAGGTAGACTTGTGGTAGAGTAGAGTAGTGGTAGAATAGTGGTAGAGTATTAGTGACAGAATACTGGTAGAGTAGTGGTCGAGTAGTGGTAGAGTAGAATAGTGGTAGAGCAGTGGTTGAGTAGTGGTCGAGTAGTGGTAGCGTAGAGCAGTGGTAGAGTAGAGTAGAATGGTGTTGGCAATGATAATGGAGTAGTGGCAGAGTAGAGGTAGAGTAGAATAGTGGTGTTGTTGTATATTGTTGTAGTAGAGTAGTGGGTTTTGTGGTTGTAGCGTAGAGGTAGAGTAGAATAGTGGTATTGTTGTGGTAGAGTAGAGGTATTGTGGGAGGTAGATTAGTGGTAGAGACATTTTAGAGTAGTGATCGAGTAGTGGTAGAGTAAAGTAGTGGTGAGTAGCGGTATAGTAGCTGTAGAGTTGTGGTAGAGTAGTGTTAGAGTAGTGGTAGAGTAGACTAGTGGTAGAGTAGAGTAGTGGTATAGTAGTTTTAGAGTTGAGGTAGAGTGGTGGTAGGTATAGAGTAGTGGTAGAGTAGAGTAGTGGTTTAGTAGTTGTAGAGTTGAGGTAGAGTGGTGGTAGAGTAGAGTATAGATTAGTGGTAATAGTGGTATAGTAGAGTAGCAGTAGAGTAGAGTAGTGGTATAGTAGTTTTAGAGTTGAGGTAGAGTGGTGGTAGAGCAGAGTAGTGGTAGAGTAGAGTAGTGGTAGAGTAGAGTATTTGTAGAGCAGATCTAGAGTAGTAGTAGAAATGAGTTGTAGAGTTATGTTAGAGTAGTGGTAGAGGAGCGGTATAGTAGTTGTAGAGTAATGGTAGATGAGTGGTATAGTAGTGGTATTGTAGTGGTGGAATAGTGGTAGAGTAGTGGTATAAAAAAAGTGGAAGGGTTGTGGTATAGTAGTGGTAGATTAGTGGTATAATAGTGGTCAAGTAGTGGTGGTATAGTAGTGGTAGTGTCATGTCTTATTATGTCTGTTCCTGTCCTTTCTCTTCACTCTGTCTCTCTCTGCTGGTCTTTTTAGGTTACCTTCTCTGTCTCTCCTTCTTCAGCTGTTCTACATCTCCCCTAACTAGCTCATTCACTCTTTCCCACCTGTTCTCTCTTTCCCCTCTGATTAGGTCTCTATTTCTCTCTCTGTTCCTGCTACTTTCAGTGTCTGATTCTTGTTTGTGTTTTTCATGCCAGAAGCAAGCTGTCGTCTCGTTTGCTTCCACCTTGTCCTATCCTGTCGGAGTCTGCCTGGCAGGTGCATCCTGCACTATACTAACGTTCTTTTTGGTCCATTGACAACGTCGGAAGAGGATTTATGCCATTCCTGTTTTCATTAAAGAACTCTGTTTTCTGTTAAAACCGCTTTTGGGTCTTCACTCAAGTACATAACAGAAAAAAGAACGTTAGTATAGTGCAGGATGCACCTGCCAGGCAGTCTCGACAGGATAGACGACAAGGTGGGAAGCAAACGGAGGACTGACAGCTTGCTTCTGGCATGAAAAACACAAACAAAGAATCAGACACTGAAAGTAGCAGGAACAGAGAGAGAAACAGAGACCTAATCAGAGGGGAAAGAGAGAACAGGTGGGAAAGAGTGAATGAGCTAGTTAGGGGAGATGTAGAACAGCTGAAGAAGGAGAGACAGAGAAGGGTAACCTAAAAAGACCAGCAGAGAGAGACAGAGTGAAGAGAAAGGACAGGAACAGACATAATAAGACATGACA